>NW_009194905.1:6000-13769 GCF_000690835.1 Fulmarus glacialis | reverse complement strand
TTCTCCTAGTGTCAGGCCAGGCTTTTAACGAGCAACCAGAAACAAAGCTTTGAGTGTTTGTTTCCCCCCAAAAAAGTGGGTTAAAGAGGATGTTTTTTCCCTTACTTTTTTTCTTCCCGCCCCTCCCCAGTAGTCCCCACATCCCATCCTTTTCAGCCTCTGCCCCAGACCAGGCCCTGGCAGCTCGGGCGGCCGGCAGCGACGGTGTGTGCGCTGAGCTACCCCCAGCTGAGATCTGGCCCGAGCTCTTTACATTCCCTCCGGAGGGATGCAGCCTAAATACAGAGTAAGAGGAGCTTTATAAACGTAACCAGTGAGGCTGCAGGGCTTGAAAAAGACCTTCTGTATTTGACCGGTGCAGAAGAGAAGCTGTTTGTGCAGAGGCAGCCTGCAGGGGCAAGGGGAGGAGATGCAGGATGCTGCTGGGAGTTGGACCGGGGAGGGGGTACCCTCCAGTCTCCCAGGTGGGTTATCTTTTCTGTTGATGAAATTATAACTCTCTCTCTTGAGACAAACTGCGATGTGAATAAATCTTACCACCTTCTGCTGATTCTTCAGCCCACCCAGGAAGAAAGGATGGCCTGGGCTCCTTCCCTGCGCTAACGAGTGCCAAAAAATGAAGCCTCTTTGCTCCCTGTCCCGTAGCCTGCTAAAGCTCCTGGCATCCTTCTGATGCACGGCTGCTGTGCTGTTAGCTGTGGAACATTTCCTTCCACGACCTCGCTGCCTTCCTCCTATTAGCAACCTCAGGAAATTGCATTTGGCATCGTGAGGCTGAAAATGATCTCAAGGGACTGGTAATGGGGGGAAGGGGTGAAGCTGGGGAGGAGGTCAGATCGGTCACAGCCTGCTGTCTTCGCCTTCAAAGTCTGCAAAGAGAGATGCTCAGGAACAGAAAGAATGAAACGAGCTGCTTGTGAGTGCTGCTGCTTTTTCTTTGTTTGGTACAATTAATTGTCTTAGAATTGCAATGCTTTTTCTCTTTCCTTATAACTAAACAGTCTCTTTTGCCAGCTGGGTAATTTGCAGAGAAAGGCAGGGAACTAGTGGATTTTTTTGTTGTTATTTTTCTGAGTAGCTGTTACTATGGCGAGGAAACTTGATTCAGTGTGAAGAGAGGTCAGAAATACCAGACTGAAAATTTCATGCATGTTCTGTTTAAAGCCTCAGCTGCGAGGGTTTGAGTAAGGGAGCAGTAAAGGCACCAGAGTCCTCAGTTTTCAAAGGCTTTTTTAAAGCCTTTTCTGCTTAAAAGTTGGAGTTACTTGAAAACCTAGACTTGGTATTACATGACCTTGTGGGCTAGGACTGTATAATAGTCAAAGCTTATAGAAAGGCTGTCTGTATCTTGTTCTGAGTGTCACCAAGAAATGAGAGCGAGCGTTTGGGACTGGAGCTCGGGCTTCTCCCGTGCTGGGGACGTTACAAAGGTGCCAGACTTTTCCAAACACCCTGATCCCACTAAGAACCTCGAAGAAGCAGTGAGGGTTTGAAGAGAGCTGTGGGGGTGCTGAGCTCTCTGGACTATTGTACGAAGGGGTTTTGGGGTGCTGGGCTCCTCTGAAAATCTGTTCTTCGTTGGGTGGCAGAGAAGTGAGCCTTTTCTCTGGAGGAGGAGGGATTTATGGCTCCCTTCTGGGTGCTGAGCGGGGGGAAATGTGGACTTAGAGCTTCCTGGAAAAATCTGCCCCCGTTTCTTGTTGGCTGTGTCTTTACTGAAATAAGGATGCATATATTTATTTTTTTACAGCAAAGCTTGGTACCTGAGCCCACAGGGACAGGGCCTCTTCACGTGGTGCTAATGTTTATCTGGCAGTGCAAAGGGTGGTTACACCATGACATCGATGTGCTTCTAGGAGGAAAAACAGCTCGCTTCAATTACAGTGATTAACGGGGAGGTTTAGGTGCTGCTCCCACATCTGAAACTTTTCAATGTGTTATTTGAGATGCGCTGTATCCTGCTAACTTCCAGTGTAGGTGAAAACAGCATAAAGATAATTATCACCGTATTTACCCTCCTTTCTCACCACTTGCTGGTCTTTGTTTTGACAAAATTGCTGATTCTAGCCAATACAGGATGTTTCTGTGATATCAAGCGGCTCCAGCTGCAGGTAGTTTACCTTTGGGTTTTCGAGGAGGGGCAGATGTGGGGTCCCTACCTGCCCCATTCCCAGCTGACCTGGGAGCAAGCAGCTTCCCTGCGTGGGTGAACTGAGCACCCAGCCCTGGGGAGAGCAGGTACGAAGGTCCCAGGAGAGCCTGCCCGAGCGAGGTGTGCTTGGGCCTCGTGCGCAGCATCCCGGGCATCCCGAACCTGGCACCTCTCGCCTTCTCCGCCTCTGCCCCTCGGGGCAGTGGGCGGTGTGGAGCGGTCTGGGGTCAGGCTGGGAGCAGAAGAGCTGAGCCACAGGGGACTGACACTTCCCAGGGGCTGGTCCCTGCTCCAGACTGTGCATTGGATCCTGTGCCTGGAGCAGCACCGGGAAAGCACCCCAGTGTTGCTGTAACCTGGAATTGCGCTGGGAAGAGAGTCGGGAGCAGGCAGGCAGGGGGGAGCTGGGCTGTGCCTGACACCCCTCCTTGGCAGCAGGTGAAATTCCTGGGGATCTCCACTCTGTGTCCCCCCTCCTGGCCTTGTACCATGACTGTTCCTTGGGACAGAAACAGGTTCCCTGCACCGAATCGTCTCCTTTCAGCTGTCTTCATCGAGCCTGTGCTGTGTCATCTCTCCCTGCTCTTTATTTAATAGAGTGCAGGCAGCCAAGACAGAGCTGAAATGAAGCTGCTCACTCCTGCCTGGTGCTGAGGAGTAGGAGCTGTGATTTCTTCTCGGTGTTTGTGTGCTATTTCCAGTATATTGTTGCCCCTGTTCCTGCCTCTCCCGTGACGCCCGTCCCCAGAGCAGTGGGAATCGTTACCGCTCTGGCTAGTGATGCTGGCTGGATGTCAGGCTGTTTTCAGCTCAGCTTTGCAGCCCCTTTTCTCGTGTTGGCTGGCACATGGCAGGACTGCCCTGTGCTTATCTGGCGTGACATTTAGGTGAGTACAAGAGCTTTTTCTCTGAAAGGGGTCATTTCTTTAATAGGCTTCTCCATCAGGTTGGTGGCTGGCTGTGTCTCTGTTTTAACCTGCTCCTGGTGACAGCAAGGGACATGTGGGTGTTTGGCAGGTGGGAGATGATATGGGGAGCGGTGATGTTCTGGGAGCACAGCTCCTGATGGGGCTGTGACGGGTGTCCTGGGTCTGACCCGTCCCCAGATCCAGTGATGGAAATCTGGGGTTACAGTACTGAAGTCAGCGAAGCTGAGGGTCAGCTGGATATGGCTCAAGTGAACTTGTGATGGGATGCCAGGAAGAAGCATGGTTGTCTCCTGGATCTTTGGGGTGTCCCTGAAACGAATGCTGTTCCCAAAGTGAGGGTTTGAGCCCGTGATGCTCTGTGAGGCACAGCACTGATCCGCTGCTGGGGCTGCAGAGGTGCTGGAGGCTTTTCAGAGCAAGTTGGACAAACATGGTACAGGATCAGTTCGTAGTGAGTTGTATCTGCCTCGGGCTGGGTGAGGATTAGAGGTCTCTTTCAGCTTCTAGCCCTGAGTTCCTCCCTGGAGGGAGTGTTATGCATAAGTGTGGCTGGGGCTGTGTACAGTGATGTCTTGGGGTTGGATATCCTCAGCATGAGCATTAAAGAGAGAAGATTTGGGAGTATCTTAGTGGCTTTTCATCTTCTGGGGCCTTTTTGCATTTCTTTCCATTTGGAGAGGTGTAAAGAGGAGCCCTTTTCACTCTATGCTCATGCAGTGGCGTTGCAATGCAATATTTAGGGTAGTGCATCAGCCGAAGGAACACCCTGATGGCTGGAGGGTGGAGATTTGGGCTCCAGCTGGGCCGTGTGCTGGCCCTCCGCAGCTTGAGGCAATTTCAAACCTGGAGCGGCAAAACTTCTAAATCCTGGAGAGAGGTGAGATAGGAAGGGAGGCAAAAGCAGCCGCGCTCGGCAGCACCAAGATCTCTCTCCCCTGTTCAGCCCGTCTATCACTTTAACACCCACCAGCATCTCTCTTTCATAAATCACAAATTGTTGCAGGTATAAATGCCACTAAACCAGGCGCTTTCTAAAATGAGCCTGATGTCACCTGCGGGGTGAGGAATGGCCTCTCCTTGGAGGGAGCGTTGGGGTGTTACAGCGCAGGGAGCTCAGCCCCGCGCACCGAGAGGTCCCCCTCTCCCACCGGAGCCCTGTCCCCCCCTCGGTGGGTGCTGGGGGGCTCTCCCTGCCCAGCCGTGCTCCGCAGCCACTTGGCAAAGACCCTGGGGGGTGTGCGTGGGTGCTGTGCTGCTCCCTGAGCTCTTAAAGCAGGGGTTTCTGTCCTGCAAGGGAAGGGCTGGGCGCTGGAGTGGGCTCAGCACCGTGCCTGCCTTCTCCTCTGACAGAAAAGCAATTACCATTCGTTTTGATTTTAATGTAGCCATTTAAGAAAAAGATGTTAATGCTTCCAATTTGTTTGGTATAATTAAGTGATAATTCCCCCTGCCTGGGAGGAGAACATGGCTGCAGCGCAGGCGGGTGTTTGGTCAGCGCATTTTGACAGCTCCCAGCTCCTCCGGCACAGCGCTGGCATTGCTTTCTGGTGAGATTCAGGTGACGCTGGAGAGACGGAGACAAAGGCTGTGGGTACAGTGTTTCAGACTGACCTTGATTTTCTTTAAAGAGCATTCTTCTCTTATTCTTTTCTTTAAAGAGAAGAATAGCAAATCATGTGTATGCCAAGGCAGCTGAATTCAGGCAGAGCTTTGCATTACTGCTGCTGAGGGTGGTGGCTCTCTGGATCTGCTGGTTCCCGCTGTCTAGACCACAGCTGGGCTGTATTTGCAGGTCTTTGCTCTGCCTGTTCTCATGAAGGACCTGCTCAGCACTCCACAGAAATACTCAGCCAACTCCAAGTGCTTTGAATCACACTCTGTGTGCTGGTATGTTGAAAAACAATTTTTAGCCAATTTTAGACAGCTATGCTCGAGCTTTGGATAGCCTTAATGACAGCAGGGAAACTGTCTGGCACCAGCCGTGAGGTTCTGCTTCTGTCAGGCATTTGAGTCATGCTTATTGTGTCTCATCCCAGGACTGCACTTTATATTTGAAGAAATTGAGGCACAGGGCAGGAAAATGACTTCTCGGAGGTCAGGATGCAAATCTGTCATGGTCCTGGAAATAGGAGCTGGCTCTGCTTTTCTAATTTGCTGGACCATGCTGAATTTGTCCACGGTAATGCATGAAAATTCACCTGGAAAGAAAATAAATTATTCATGAAAGCAATAGTCCAGAGCTGCTTAAAGTGCCAAGGCAAAAATCCCTGAGCTGATCCAGCTGCGGGTGGTGATGCACAGCAGCTGACGAGGGATTGAAGGGAGGAGAGAACAGCAGCTGGTGATCTAGTCTCTTGTTTGCCCCTTACTCCTCAGCTGCTGGGAAGATGCAAAGTGTGGCTTGACTTGCAGCGGCTGCTTTTTATTGTTGCTTTGTGTTCCTTTGTACTGCGGCCCCCACGGTGCCGGGGATGTGCGCATGTGCCTGCACTGGGTCCTGCTGCTGGAAGGTTACAGCCCAAGGGGTCTTTATAGGTTTATTAACCACATTCTTTATGCAATAAATGATGTTTAGCTGACTACTGAAATTTATTTGGGAGAATAAGTTAAAATAAACAGCCCTGCTTGGATCGATTGGTTTTCATGCCAGCTCAGACTTGTATGTGAAGTGATTTTGATGGATCTCAGTCCAGTTGTCTTGAGACCTGTTTCACTGATGCTTTTCCATCACCCTCCTCTAACTCACACTTTCAGAGGAGATGTAGGAACTAACACGACCGTGGAAACTGATCTCCCCTTCAGATGGGCCCTGCAGGCTGCGGTCCTTGCAGGCTGAGCCCCGGGGCAGAGATGGGGAGTTCATAGGGATGCTGCGTTGTACCTCTCTGAGATAACAGCAAATGCCCTGGCCCTGGCTGCAGACCGAGGGCCACCTCTGTCTCCCTGCTTACCTGATGAACACAGCGGATATGAATTTATAGGAGAAGGACGTGGCATCCCCAGCGTGCTACACGCAGAATGAGTCTGGGGTACAGTAGCAACAGCCCATGTGCCTCCGCCCTGCGTGCAGCTCGGTGCACCCCGGGGCTTCGCCCCTTCCAGGGGGATCCGCATCATTGCTCCATGCTGCGGTCCCCAGGAAGCATCAGGATACCCAGCCAGATCATCCGAAGTGACAGGTGATGAAAGGCGGCTGTAGGTGGCTGTTGCTAAGCTACAGGCTGTCTGCTCCGGCTGTCAGAGGTCTTGGAGAGCTGAAGGGCTGTGGTCAGACCTGGGGAGCAAGTGCTGTGGCAGGGCAAGGCAGTGGGGCGCAGGGTGGAGATGACCTGTTCCTGGGTTTTGCAGAGCCCACTTGTTTACTCTCTGCTCCAGCTGAAGCAGCAGGAAACAAGTCTGGTTCTCCTTTTTGGGAGAAGGGAGTCTATAAGAAACCCTTAAAGGAGCCTTAAAGGCCCTTAAGAAACCCAGGGACCGTAACAGCTGGTTGCTTTATTTATGCTTAGGTATCTTAGGTAGGAGAGAGCAAGTTGGCTCTTTGCATCCCACCCCACACTGCTGTCTCAGAAGAAAAAATACCCCCAAGCAGCAGATGGGCTGAGGCACTGGCCCTGGGCTGGGTGTCAGCCGGGAACCAGAGAAGTGGGTCCAGGAGCGAACGTCTGCTCCAGGGACTTTCAAACTATGGTCCACAGAAAAGCAAAGCCAGTCAGCCCTGCTCTGCTGCCAGGGAAGCTCTTTTCAGGGGCTCAATGGGATGTCAGCATCCACAGGAAATAGTCTCAGGAGTCTGTGCATGGGGAGAAGAGGGAACGACGCTGTCCTAGACCAGAGCAGTGCTCAGCCAGGAGTATGCCTTCTTTGGGGTTTTTTTGGCAACTGCTCACTCTACCCTACAGTCCTGCCTCCGGATGTGTGTGCAGGCAGCATGTGCTGGGAGAGGCTGCTGCGTCTGCAAGGGTAAAGATAAATCTGACTTTTTTTTTAAGGGCAATTGTTAAACAACCCCAATTGCACAATGAAGGCGGAGATGCTCAGTGCAAAATGCACCTTGTTCCATGCTGGGTGAGTGAGCAAGCTGCTGCCTTTGTTCCTTTCTGTTTGCCCTCTCTCTGTCCTCCTGCACTAATTAATCTCATCTGCATGCTTAATGGCCATTCCGAGAGAGGAGACAAGAAGAAGAGTGTGGGTTTCCAGTGAAAGCTTGTGCCTCTCCTCCCTGGGTCCCTTACAGCTCCGTGGTGCAGCCCATGGGTCAGGGCTGGAGGGGCGAGTGCTGACTTTCGCCTTTCCCAGCCAAGGGCTGCTGGAGCGCATCCTGCCCAGGGTCTGCAGGAGGATTTACACGGAGGTCAGGAGGAGTAATCAGGTCAGAGAAGGAGGACACAAGGAAAAGTTTCCCAGCAGGCAGGAAAACAGCCAGGGAAGCGAGCAGACGGCTTGCAGCCTCCTCGGTTAGAATGTCGCTTGGGGGTGGGGATGCTCAGGAAGCAGGATAACAAACTGACTCCAACCCCTCTTGCCTTTTTTTTTTTTTTTTTTCCTTCTCTCTTTTGTTTTATTTTTAGGATTGGTCTTTGCATGAGGCAGATCTGGAACTGCAGGAGTAATGGAGATGCAATGAAAGGTACCGGTCGCTGCTGGTCTGCATCAGGGGGTGGCAGAGGGGACTGGTGGCTGCGGGAGGC
>NW_009194905.1:0-5969 GCF_000690835.1 Fulmarus glacialis | reverse complement strand
GAGGCTCCGCTCCCTGCGCTGCTCCTGGCTGCCCGCAGCTCTGTCGGGGCGGGATGGTGTTTGCACTTCATGTTTCTCTGTTGTTTTTCCCTGGCACTTCTCTGCTCTGTTTTGCAGTGTAGCCAGCCCCTCCCGTGGGCAGGGACCGATGCTGCCTCGCCGCGCCAGCCACCATGGAGCTAGCTAATACCAAAGACTTCCAGTGGAAAACCCTCGCCCCGCTCCCAAGCCGCAGGGTCTACTCGACCCTGGTGGAAGCTGGCGGGCAGGTGTTTGCCATCGGGGGCTGCGATGATAACGGCGTCCCCATGGACTGCTTCGAGGTCTACTCCCCCGAGGCTGACCAGTGGACCTCGCTGCCCCCCATGCCCACGGCCCGGGCAGGGGTGGCCGTGGCCACCTTGGGCAAGCGGATCATGGTGATAGGAGGGGTCGGGGTGAATCAGATGCCGCTGAAGATAGTGGAAATGTACAACGTAGATGAGGGCAAGTGGAAGAAGAGGAACTCGCTGAGAGAGGCAGCCATGGGCATCTCGGTAACGGCAAAAGGCAAGGAGGGTTCAATCCTTCCAGGGCAGGGAGGGATGCCTGCGGGGAGGTGAGATGGGGATGGTTAGCATCCGTTGATGCGTCAGGCACAAAAGCTTTCTGGGCACAGGGTTATGTTGTTCTCTAAAACCTTTTCTGTGCCCCTAGAATTTGAGCCCCATGTATTTGTCATCCCACCTGCTAAAGACGACTGGTCTGTAGGCGGCCAAAAGCAGATAAACCTGGGGGTTGCTCTGTATCGTCAGCCCTGGAGCCACAAGGGCCATGGCTGTGCTGGTACCCGGGGGGCATTTCGGAGAGGTTCAAGCTCCAGGGTCTCAAATCAAAATTCTCCAGGGTTCTGTAGCAAATTCTGGTCCTTGTGAGCTGCAGATGCTGGAAAAATAGGAATGGTGCTGCTGGCTGAGCATAGCCCGGCTGGGAGGACCTGGCTGAGCTGCGGAGCCAGAGGTGAAGGTCTCAGAGCCACAGAATAGCTTTGGTTTGAAGAGACATCTCTGGTCCAAACCCAGAACCAGGCAGGAGAGAGTCAGCTTCGTGGCCGTGGGCTCAAATCATTGTACGAGGAGGGGAAGTGGCTGGCCTCGTGGGAGGCTCCTGCGTAGCTCGCCTCCGAAAGCTTAACCACTGCCTTAAATGGGGCTTGTTAAATGCCTGCGAGGCTCAGCCTTATCAGCCCATCTCGTTTTTTAATTTCTAAGCAGAGATGTGGAGCATTGATTTCCTTTAGCACGCTCTGCCGTGCTTTGAAGAGCCTGGGGCTGGGAGCTGTGTTCCTGAGCAGTGTGCCTGAGGTCAGCCAGCTTCCCGCCGTGCCTGGGATTACGCATCTAATCTCCAGGCAGCTTCTTTGAAAGCTGCTTGGTTTGTTTGCTTAAGTGAGTTTAAAAGCTACCATCAAGGAATGTTTAAAAATAATGTTTACCATCTTGGAGATGATTTTCTCTCTGAGTGTAAGCTTGCCTGACTGATATGGCAGGGTCAATTTAGTGTGAGAGACCAGGAATAAAAATAGCTCCCCAAATCCTTGCAGCGTGCAGGCTTGTCTCTGCTTCTTCAGCTGCCTTGTAGGGCTGCCCGCAAGGGCAAGGCTGCTGTCGCTGCTCTCCTGAATCTTGTCTGTAGGGTGAAGCGCTTGTTGAAGGAGCTCATGTGGGTGCTGTGACAGGTAGGATTTTGTTCTGGAGAGCCAGGTTTGCTGTTAGCCAGGGATGGATCTAGCTGATACGGATTTGGTGAGGAACAAGTAGCCTCAGTGCCTGTCTCGGCTGTGAGCCCTCTGGTCCGGGTCGCAGAGCTGCTGTCCTGTGCCAGACCTCGGTGGGGCAAAGCAGGAGCTGAGCCGAGGAGCAGCAGCCCCCGGACGGGGGAGCGGGGCTGGGGGAAGAGCATCGGCCTTGCTGCGGGGACCAGGGAGGTTGGCGTGTTCCCCTCTGCCCCGGGGACGGGGGGTCTCCGGGACACACACAGGGACTCGGGTAGAAGTGAACAGTTCTGGTCCGCTTCGTGTGATGGCATGTGCATTTTTGCAGGGTGGTATTTCTGATGCTTTCCTATCATAATTTTGCGGGTTTTTTTGCTTCTTGGCCCTGTCCAGACTACAGAGTCTATGCGGCTGGTGGGATGGGGTCTGACCTGCGGCCGCACAACTACCTGCAACACTACGACATGCTCAAGGACATCTGGGTGTCGCTGGCAGCCATGCCCACACCCAGGTACGCTGCCACATCCTTCCTGCGAGGCACCAAGATCTACGTGCTGGGTAAGAAGCAGTCCTGCCTCCTCTTCCTCCTCGGGCACTGCTGGGCAGCAGCTCCTTTGAGCTGAGCACTGAGAAACCTCCCTGGAAGAGGCTTTGGGGAACGCTCCTCTCCATCCCTGCCTGCTTTCTCATCCATTCAGAAATACCAAGCTTGCAGCTCTCGGTTTTGAGTGGGGCTGGTGCTGAGTTTGCGTTCACACCTCCAGAGCAAGCACCCACGCGAGCCCCTGCACCCTTGAACGCCCCGGGAGCTCGCGGGTCTTGCAGCAGCTCTGCGCGGGGCGAGTGGCCTCCCCTGTCCCCGGCCCATCCTTGGCTGCTGGCAGCCGAGGGTACAGCTGGTCTTTGCCTGCTTAATTTGCGGTCCTGCCACTGCGCTAAAAGCCCTTGGACTCAACTAGTGTGTAAAAATACTTCTATTCATGTTATATCAGCAAAGTACCGTGCAGCTTCACAAAGGGGCTGCATTTGGCAGAGGAAAGAGCTGCTATAGCTGGGAGATGCTGGGCCAAGCCTTTTGCAGGGAACAGTTTTCATTAGTCTTGTGTTATAGAAAGGGAAACTAAGGTAGAGAAATGTTGCTGGTAGCTCGTGGCCAAATGGCATATCAGGATCAAAACGCAGGAGTCCTGATTGCTCAAACCGCCAGGCAGCCCTGGCTCTCTTTAGGGGTTACCAGCAAAGACTCTTTGATCTATTTTGCAGTTTGCTTGCTGCTGGCGAACAGTTTGTGGGCCTAGTAGCAAGCACAAGCTCTGCCTTCAAAGGCACACTGAGCATCTGAGCTGAGAATAGCTGTATTCATCTGCATCTGATGGGTGGAAGAATAATACGCATCTTTGGCAGTGGTAGCAGCAGCTGCTCTGGCTCTCCTGCTCCGTCAGGAGCTCGGCAGCGAGGCCGGGGCTCGCTGGATTGCACTGGCGCTGAACTCATCTGAATTGCAAAGGCTCCTTGAGCGCTGATCCCTGCTCTGCTGTGAATTTGTCTTGATTAAACCGGTGCATACTAAACACCTTCCTGTGCCAGCAACCCGCCGCTGCCGGCGTGGAGGGAAGCGGAGGATGTGATGCACTGAAAAATGAAGAGTTTTCGTGTCATGAACCTGCAGTTAAAGGAGAGGGAGTGCAAGGGTGAGAAGTTACCTGGCTCAGCAGGCTCTCATCCAGGTGACTTGAGACCTGGGGACATCATATCAGCTGGCAGCCTGCTCTCAGCCTGCCCTAGGAGGCTCCTCTGGTTCCTGCTGCCGTTGGCTTGGTGCTATGAGCCAAGCTGACCCTTTTCTTTCCATCTCCCTGCCCCAGGTGGAAGGCAGTCCAAGTACGCAATCAATGCCTTCGAGGTCTTTGACACAGAAACCAGGTCGTGGACCAAGTTTCCCAACATCCCCAACAAAAGAGCCTTCTCCAGCTTTGTGCCCACAGAAGACAAACTCTTCAGTCTTGGGGGCCTGCGGCAGGGACGGCTCTACCGGCAGCCAAAGTTCATGAGGACCGTGGACATGTTTGACATGGAACAAGGTGGGGGTTGTCCCAGCTCTGTGCTTTCCAGAGGAGCAGGGCTGGTGGCACGGAGGGCTGTGCTTCGGGGCTTTGCTGTCCTTGCAGAGCACAGAGCTCTCATCTGCTAAGTCCTGGGTCTGCTGGTGCCTTGAGCCCAGCCTAAAGGAAGGCCTGCAGTCAAGATTAACAAGTCAAGGCAGCAGGGGGGAAAACTGTGGTCCCGAGGCAGCTGGGTTCAACAGCTCCCTCCTGACATGGTGGTGAGGAAGCTGACCCCTGTCATGGGGTTTTATTACCCCAAGGTGCAGCAGCAAAACTGCACTGCCACAAGCAAGTAGGAGGTCAGAGAGGCAGATGGTTTCCCGGGAGTGGATGCCCCTGCAATGCCCGGTCTGTCCTGTCCCTCCCAGGTGGCTGGATGAAGATGGAACGCTCCTTCTACCTGAAGAAAAGGCGAGCAGACTTCGTGGCTGGCTACCTGAAAGGCAGAGTCGTCGTGGCCGGGGGACTAGGTGAGGCACTGGGGATGGTGGTAACACTTTAAAAGCATACGTGAGTCATGTTATCATTACAGGGGGAGAGATCCTGCCCCTGGCTGGCCTGAGGGAGCAGGGAAAATGGACCGCATAGAGGAATGGGGTCCAGAGTACAGACACTGTCCCAGAGCAGACAAGGGATGCTTGCCAGTGCTTCCCAGGTGACCCAGTGCCTCGCTTTGTGCTTCCAGGAAACCAGCCGACCGTCCTCGAGTCCGCAGAGGCCTTCCACCCCGAGAAGAACAAGTGGGAGAGCCTGCCCCCCATGCCCACCCCACGCTGCGCCTGCTCCAGCATCGTGGTCCGCAACTGCCTGCTGGCCGTCGGCGGGGTGAGCCAGGGGCTGAGCAGTGCCGTGGAGGCCCTGTGCCTCTCCGATTCCTAGCTGGCTCCTGCCCGGTGGAGGACCCTGCCCCTGGTTGCCTCCAGCAGCAGCGGTGATGGTGGTGATGGTGGTGCTGGGCAGCTCCCGGCAGCGCTGGGGCTGGGTGAGCATCACCCGAGCTGCCCTGGGCGCCTGGCAGTTCAGCTCTGCCTGCCGGTAGCTAAACCCAGCCTTGCTCTGGAGCCGTGGCCGGCAGGAGCCTGCAGCCAGGGCTGCTGTTCCTCTCCCTGCTGGGTGCTGCCGTTCCAGCCCCACGGAGGGAAGGAGCGCTTTGGCCAGGGGTCCCCTCCAGTCGTCTTCAGAGCTCTACGGGGAACCCAGATGAAGGAACTGCTCGCGGCGCTGGTGTGCCATGTCTCCTGCCAGCAGGAAGGACTCTGGAGATCAGGACATGGGCGAGCATCTCCCTGCTGCCATGCTGACCAAAGGTGACAGGTTTGGAGGTATTGGGAGTATCCAGACAGGTCAGTGGTGGTTCAGGGAGAACTGATGTGATGTTGCCCTCTTTGAGCACCCTGGAATCTATGCGTGCTTCCCTGCACAGATCCCCTTGGCTTGCAACAAGGGAAACTCCAACCTGCAGCCAGATCCAGGGGATCGTTCTTTTGCCTTCATAGCAAGGCTTTTCCTGCAAACCTGTAGCATTTGACTGTCACTTTGCCAGGCGCTGGAGCGAGGGGCTGCCAATGCTCCTGGGAGGGATGAATGCCCAAGGGACTGTTTTGGCTAGAGGAAAGACTTTATTTTTGGCACAGGACTAGCACAGATACTGCCTTTGCTGGGTTTCATGCAGAGATGGCCTCGACCAACAATGTTCCAACCTGGTTTTTAGCTCCTTTTAATGATTTGGGATCTTCTGTTCAGCCCTGGGAGAAAGGAGCGATCTGAGCCCTGCCTCTGGTTCTGGAGTGCTCTCGCCCCCGGGGCTGGGCAGTGGCTTTGGCAATGGCTTTATTGGCAACAAAGCCAGAAGACCCCGGCCAATGCCTCCTCTTTGGTTTTGTTCTTCCCGGGCAGTTTGCGGGAGGGCTGTCCAAACCGGGGGGTTACAATTCTAGCTTGTAGCAGTTGCACCATTAAAAGCTGTCTTCAGAAAAGCCCTCGGAGAAGCCCGGTCTGTGCTATGGGCTGCGTCAGGGCTGTGATTGTATGAAAAGGTGGGACCCAGGCTGAAAAGGGGCAGAGGGGGCCAGCGCGGGCAGCAGTGGCTGGGGTCGGGGGTGCATCCCGTG
>NW_009194904.1:986-1344 GCF_000690835.1 Fulmarus glacialis | reverse complement strand
CTCATGTGCAGAGGGGCCCTTGCAGCTCCTGGGTGCTGCCCCTCATGTGCCGAGGGGCCTTTGCAGCTCCTGGGTGCTGCCGCCAGCACTTTGAGCACCAGTCCTCAGTCTGTCCCGGCGGGCAGCAGCCGAACATGCCAGTACCCAGGTCTGCGCCGCTGCAGACGTGCTTGCTGCCCTTGCAGCAGAGCTGTGCTGTGTCCTGGGGCGAGAGGCCAAGGAGGGCATCCCCGAGGGCGGCAGGACCCCGGAGCAGATCCAGATCAGATACCAAAGATCTCTGCTGACTAAGGGCTTTGTGCAGACAAGGGCGAGGGATCGGCCGAACCCGTCAGACCCGTTCAGGGGGAGACAGGAC
>NW_009194904.1:335-689 GCF_000690835.1 Fulmarus glacialis | reverse complement strand
GAGCCAGGGCCGCCCAGTCACTGGCAGGACCAAGACCGTCTGTGTTGGCCAGGGACTGGGCTGAGCATCCCCAGTTCCCCGCGATGCACCGGTCAGGAGGGCTGCACCAAGAGGCACTAGTGGTGGGAAAGGCGTGGGGCCGTGCTCGTCCCAGGCACGCCTGCGGATCTGCTCTGTGCCCAGGGAGGGATGGAGAAGGGGCGCCCAGCTCACCTCCTGGAAGCGGCTCTTGACAACCGTGACCCAGGACTTGATGGTGATGACAGAGTCTGGGTGGCAGGTGGAGAGGATCTCCTCCCCCAGCGAGGTGATGCATTCCAGCTCCAGCTGCTGGCACTGCAGGGACTTCATCAG
>NW_009194904.1:0-230 GCF_000690835.1 Fulmarus glacialis | reverse complement strand
GGAGCAAGCACGGCCGCCGAGCACAGCTGTCTTTGCATGGGGAGCTTGGGACCCCAAATCTCCAAGCCTCAGGGTGCTTGGGGCCCCAAACCCCGTGTCTTGGTGTGATGGGACCCGACATCCCATGTCTCGGTGTGGTGCACCCCACACCCTGGCTGATGCCAGCTGACCCCGGCAATGGGACATCCCAAGGCAAGGATGGAGCCACCCTGGAGGCAGGGGCTGGCAGG
>NW_009194903.1:98328-99276 GCF_000690835.1 Fulmarus glacialis | reverse complement strand
TTAAAATATAAATAAATAAAATACATTAAAAAGAAATTAAAAACTATAAGAGCACAGCAACCCTGATTTCTGCTCTGCTCCCCCTGCTCTTCATTTGCTCGCCTTTCTTGAGGGGTAGGTCTAAAAGTGAATTATGTCAACTGGTGAAGAAACATCGTTTTTCCAGGCCAAGTGTAATGAGCAGAATATGACATTGCTGCTGAAACCAAAAGCACCTGTCCCTCGTTGAGAAATAAATGACTATGACCTAGAAGTGATCATTAGGACTGGTATCTTAAATTTCTCCTCTCTCACCATTTAAATGGGACCTGTGATCTGCAGGGGAAGGGTACCATGCCACTGGGAAGAGCCACAGCGCTGCAGAGAGGGACGTGCCTTGTAGCAGCGTTGCTTTCAAACACGGCTCTGCCCATTTTCTTTCCCTCTGCCGTTGCTCTTCACGGCATCATCTCTCCTTCTCTGGCCAACAGCTCTCAGAAGAGGCCAGCCCGAATCCTCAGGAATGTGGGGACATGAAGAAAGATGTTCCAGCAGGTGAGATCCAGGATGGACTGGGGGGGAATGGGATGGCACGGAGTCAGGAACAAGAGGTGGGAGCCACTCTTTACATGAAACACAGCAGTTTCTGGTTCAAAACCGGTAGGTGATCCTTTTCCAACACAGTAGCTCCACACTGAGAACGTCTCAAGGGGCACCTGGATGCTCTGGGCTTCCCATCGATGATTACTGAGTGCTCCGAGTCCTGCTGTGCGCACACAAGACATGCCTGTTCCTTTTCATTATCTGACATGAGCTCGGCACTGGGGGCTGGAAGGAGGTGCCATGCTATCCCTGCAACATCTCACCTCATTCAGCCACCCGAGGGGCAGAGACCATGGCTGGAGCTCCCCCCAAGCTATCATTAGCTAAGGGAGATACTAAAGCTGGTCCCAAGGGTCTTTGTCAATC
>NW_009194903.1:82357-98232 GCF_000690835.1 Fulmarus glacialis | reverse complement strand
GGAACCGGGTTTGGAAGAGAAAAAAAAAAAATTTTTTTTTTTTTTTTTTTTTTTTTGCAAGACTGGGAGACAGTAACAGCCTGCTCTTCATTCACAGGGGAATAATAGCTGACTTCTCCAGGACTGTACGGTGGACTCGAAGGACATTCACAGCAGGAAAGATACCTAGAGTTAGACACTTCAAATTCCTGTACCTCAGCTCAAAATTGTTAAGCTGGGGAGAATGGTAGCTGATTTGATCTCGTGCAGTAGAAAAATAATTTAAAGTTGGAAGTGTCTTTCTGCCTGTCCCCACTGTACTTAGTAATATGACTGTCAGGACCCTGAAATACCAATGTAATATAAATCTACTACTGCACGCTTTTGTTTCATTAAATCATCTGGATGCGGAATCGTGAGCAAAAATCTATTACGAGCCCAGTGCAAAATCTGCCACACTGTTTTTAGATTCTTTTACAGGTCTACAAATCATGTGAGGCAGTTTTAAGACAATGAAAAAAAGTTCTGAGAGGTGTTAGAAAGATTGTGTTTCTAGCTGAAATACTTTCTTCTCCTTCTTTTTTGAAACTTTTCAGTGTGGGAATTAGATTGTCAGAAATGTTTGGAATGGGAACAAAAGTACAAAATTGAACATAATTGAGTTACGCAAGCATTTTAGGACACAAATGGGAATGCTAGAGCTGAAAAGTGAATTACTACCTATATGGTGTCTCCCCCCATCCCCCAGAAAAAAAAACACAACTGCTAGAGGAGAATCTGTGAATATGTAAAAAATAAGAAAATCAACAGTTAGAATAAGCTTATTACTCCATTGAAATGAGACTCCAGAAGACTGAAATGTTCTGAGGCTTCTTTGCATTTTTTTTGCATAAAAGTCCAATATTTTTCTGATAAGATACTTAAAAAAAATTATCTGGAAGAGTAGACGAGAGTAAGGAGAGAGTTAGGTAAAGAATACCATGGTAGATTAGATTAGATGAGGTTAGATTAGACAAGATTAGATTAGAGGGAAAAATCAGTTGACTGGAGGAAAGCAAAGACACAACTGATCTTCATACAGAGGAAAAATGGAAGATCAGGGAAGGTGCACATGATGTTGCCCAACTTCAGGTCTCGGGAAGATACTGGAAAGAACTGATTATAAATTAGTAAGCACCTGGAAGTACTAACACGGTGATGAAAAACAACCATTATGGATCTGTCAAGAACAAATCGTGTCAAACTAATAAACTTTCAGTTTTGACAAGATAATGGGATCGGGGAGGAATAAGAGACTGTGTTATGTCTTGGTTCTGACAAAGCATTTGCCACTGCCTCATGTGATGCTGTCATAAGCAAACTCAGAAATATTAAGGTAGTGTTCATCTTCCCTATATTAGATATGCATTGAGTATCTGTTTCTGAGCCAGTCACCCTGAGGTAGACAAAGAGGAGTGTCCAGAAATAATTAATCTCACCCATCTTAGACACTGATCTTTAGATGGGAAAAATTGCACTCTGCAGGTGCCCATTTCTCTCCTCTGCCTGTAAAGACAACCTAGCGTTACTGGCTCAGCATTTTTCATCTGTCTTTTAGACACTTAACTTAGGGCAGATGAATCTTATTCAGAGTCTAAATCAATGGTTAATTTTTTTTTTTTTTGGCACTTGACTATTCCCACTGGAGTGAAGATAATTGTCATGACGACTTAAGACACATTTGCTGTCAACCAGGACAGAAGATCAAATAGTCTTCCTGCCGTGGAGACTTATTTAGCATTTTTCTGAGCCACTTAAACTTCTAAAATTTAGCACAACACCAAGTTTGGAAGGGGAGAACTCACAGGAGAATTCAGAGTAATATTTGTCACCTGGAAGGACTGTGTCTAAGCAACAAAATCAAATTCAGTAATGACAAAGGCAAAGACGAAGCACAGAGCAATACAGAAAAAGAGATATCTACCATGTTTACTTTGAAATGAGACAGTATGGGAAGAAAAACTGTAATGATCTCGTTTAACAGCCTGGGAATCTGCTAAACATCACATAGATACACCAATGTAAAGGACTGAATCTAAGTCTCACAGGACTTTTTCTTTCTTTCCCTTTGCCTTTGCCTTTGCCTTTGCCTTTGCCTTTGCCTTTGCCTTTGCCTTTCCTTTCCCTTCTCCTTCTTCATCCCCTTCCCCTTCTCTTTCCGCTTCTCCCTTTCCCTCCCCTTCCCCTTTCCTTTTTCTCAGGTATCTCACTACATTTTATTCTCACTGAGATAGCATTCGTGTGTCCAGACGCTCCCTTTGTTCTCTGCTGGAACATGATGAGAACCTGCAATATCTAAGACACCAGCTTTGTTACCTCCTGTAACGTGTGGTGGAGGAATCCTCTGCACTCAGCAAGATCTCCCTGGAAGACTAATATTTGTAATCAGAATAAAAAACATTTAAACCCCAGACACTTCCTCCTTCCTCTGGAAGCTTCTCCCAGTTCTCCAAAAATGTAAACAGTTTAATTTTTTTCTTGAACTAGTTTTAAAGTTCTTCTTTCCTCCAAACAGTCCTTTTCAGTTCCTGGTCAAGAATGCTATATCAAAATATACTTTTCTTTCATGGGGGACCTTATAGTGTAGTTGGCCCCTGACACTTGCTGTTTCTTTGAGATTTCTTTCTTGATTTCTTTCTTTCTTTCTTGATTCTTTCTTTCTTTTTTTCTTTCTTTCTTTCTTTTCTTTCTTTCTTCTTCTTTTTGTTTATTTGTTTATTTTAGCTATTTTTTTTTTTTTTTTCCTAGTTCACTGAGAAATGCAACATAGCAATAGATTTTCTGTGGGACACACACCATATTTCTTATGGTGGAATATATCCCACTCCACTCCAGCTTTACGAAAGTCAGATATCTGAGATGCGTAGAAGCTTCCCAAGGTCTATACTTAGATGCTTGAGATGCATGGATCAGCCTGTGAGGGCACTGATATTTTTCCATAGATTAAAGAGGGAATGTAGGGTGATGATTCATCTGATTTGTTTTAGAGGTCAGCTTTTGGGGGGTGAGAAAAATGGGGTAATAGAGTCCAGGTCTGTGGTGACTATGGAGAGAGCCCTGAGTGACCACTTCAGGTGAAGACACTTGCAGCATAAATGCTTGTATTTAGCCAGACAAATACCCCTCTCTTTCAAAAGTGGATATTTGGGTTCCTTTGTCAAAATAAAGGCAGCTCATCCTATGATAAGATGAATCTTCTTTCAGAGATATCCATATCTCTTCACTGCACCAAGAACCAAAATCACTCAAACTTTTAATCACTTTAATATTGACTGAGTGGAGCCCTTCACTAAGTATCTCTGAAAGAAATTTAAGTGCTGCAGAGACGTTGTCCTTCAAGTTTCCCAGAGGGGGTTTTGGAGCTGAGGAGTGCAGAGAATCGTAATTCTCCTCCATGAAGAAAAATGGAGTTGATGTTCACTTTTTGTTTTCCAATTTGGAGCAAAGCTGCCTAACCTTCTAAGTTTTATATAGAGCAGGTTATATTTTTTTCTTTTTTTCTTTTACTAAAGTAAACCTCAAACTTTCTTACTCCAATCCCTCTTGAAAAGCTTATTTACTGAATTGTGGTGGTGCCCAGAAAATTAATTCATAAATGCCCAGATGTTCTGAGGATATCTGTTGAACTGAGCCTAGGAGACTTCACAGCCTGGGAACTGGTCCTTGTAGGTTCTTGGTTTGCCATTAATAGGCAAGAAAGATGCCAAGAGCCAGGTTACCCAGAAACAGGTGACCTGGTGGTGTATACCAGGAATGGAAATCCATGTTTTTGGGTTTCCATGGAGTTGCTGGAGAGGAACAATCGATTTTAGTAAAGCTATATTCTCCAGCTGAAAACCACCACCCATTCATCTGGGATTTCTGATTGCTTAGCCTTTACAGCAGTGTTTCTCCATCTTTTTTTAATCAGAGCTCTGCTTAACCTTTTAAGTTAGAAACACAGATAGAGATATGGTTCATCTTGTGTTCCCTTTTTTTCTGCTAGTTGGAAAAGAAAGAATTGTGATGGATAAAGAATTTGAATTACTGAGCTGCTTTAACCAAAAGAAATATAATAATTACAAAATTGTTGTGTTACAGCATTAATTAGGAATATTTTAATTGAAAAAGCTGAGAAGTTTTTCTGCCTTTGTACAAGTACAGACACGCACCTGCCAGCTGGGTAGGAATTTCCGGAGGAGAAATTGCATGTGCGGTCCTGATCTCTTCAGGACCACAAGTGGTTTGGAGAGCATCTGCTGGACAGCTTTCTGGGTTGTTTTCATCCGTTAATGAGAGAACAGCTTCTGTTATTTGCCTTTTGTGTCTTTCAGTTGTTCCTGTTGTTTCAAGCCAGGGGCTAGTAAAAGTAAGTTCTTCTAAAAAAAAAAACCCAGAGCCTCCAACAACCCCCATCCATGCCAACATGCTATTTTATTACATTTGTAGCTTTTCCATTTGTACCTGAGGAGTCCTTCTGAGAGCATTCAGCAAAATATGTTGCAAGAGGATGTATAAGCTTTTTAACCATCTACATGAAGCCAAGCTTCTTAGTCAATTTGCATGAGAGTTAGATGCCCCATAAAGCTGCAGTGGAAATATTCATGTGTGTCTCTGCGTGTGCATTTCACCCTACATGTGCAGAACCTGTGCAGAACTTAAGATGAGTTACATTTCTTGGTAAAAATCAAGGAAGACCCAGTTCCCCACAATAAATGACAACCCAGAGAGGACTACATGCTCAGTCTGTTTTCTTCTCCTTTAATACAAGGATTTGAACTTGAGCATCTCATGAGTGCCTTGATTGACTATATGAGGAGTTCAGGTCACTGATTCTGAACAAAATATCTTCTCCATTCAGCAGCATCTTCCCCAAATTGATATATTTGCACCAACTTCTTCCATTTCAAAAGGACAACATTGTTTTTAATAAAGAAACACCAAAGATTTTATTAGGAATGCTCCAAAACAGCTCCAGTCATGTACCCGTAATAATCTATAAGCCTTAAGAGGACCCAAGGATCCGTCACCTTCAGTAGATATAAGTAGTTAGTCAACAGTTAGGAAGATAAGACTTTACAAAAAAAATTATTTTTGCTGGCAAAAGTACCTTCTTAAAATGGAACTCGGAAAGTTATTCAGCATTTCCTAATGTTGTCAGAGTTCTTGTTTTTAAGTTTTCACTACGTTTAAAAACTTCTATTAAAATAGAGTTGGGTTGCAGTACAATTCCTGAACATCTTTGTAGCATGAAAACAGACTTTGATAAGAAAGTTGTGCATTTTTTCCTTCAATTCAGCAGAAATAGAAATGTTACAAAATAACCAATGAGAAATAGAAAATATTTTGTTTAATATATATGACATGCAAATGTTTTTAATATTTCCCTCAAAGATTCTCCTTTTTTACACCTGGCAGTTGTGAATTAGGATTTTCCTTAAACTTGCTTTCTTCAGACAGAACTTGGAGACATCCTCATAGACCTTTAGCTCGCTCTACGCTTCCATGAGCTGTGTACCTAAAGGCCATCTATAAAATACACCAGGATGGTTACACCCCATAAACATTTTTTGCTGCATAAGGAAATGGTGGAAGTTGGCTCTTGCACATTTCAACAATGTTACTCAGCCAAGCATAAGAATAAGGGAGCAGAATGGAAAAAAAAAAAAAAAAGAAAGAAAAGAAAAGAAACACACCAGTCTTTGGAACATTTACTTTTTGCCAGGATTTTAGGTATTTTCAGTTTAGGAACATTTTCCAGCTTCTCTGTTAAAAACCTTTTCCTAGTTAAAAATAGTGCTACTTTAGCAGAAGTGAGTGACAAATTAAATTTCATTTGATAATAGAACTTCCAAATCAGGGATCCCTGTTCTTTCAGCATTGGTGTAGTTGGAAACAACGTCCTATCTTTTCAAAAGATGAGATCTTTGAATTGATCTGGGCTCTCTCTCAGTGTGCAGCACTGTGAAAAGAATAAATTTGTGTATTGTATTGGAAGGATCAGTCTTAAGGTTACAGTTGAGCATGTTGAGGACTAGTGGGGATTTGCTCTTTCTCTCTCTTCCCTATCTCCAATTTTCTCCATGTGATCCTAGTTGAGAGACAATCTTCCAGATTCTCAGCTGGTGGAAATTTATCCTCTTCTGCCTAAGGGGAAAGTAGTATTCTCAGTTTAGGATGTTACAGATAAAAAAATTAAATAAATATATTTGGGGATGGCTGAGGTAGGGTTGTTCTTAGCTTGAGGAAGGAGCATGATCAGATGATGTCTTGAGGTCCCTATTTTGCTATGATTCAGTGATGCTGAAGTGATGGTGGAGCACAGGCAGGGAACCTCACCTGTGGCCAGTCATACAACTTACACCTTTGTTGGTTCCTTTGAGCACCAGATTGGTTCTTAGAGTGGAATTTAATTAAAAAGTATACTGTTCAACCATTGTAACAGGAAACAATTTCCATAACAACCTCCCCCTCTCTCCATAGGGTTTTCACGTGGTAGATTACTTTTTCATTTTGCTTGTTTCTGTTTTTCAGGCTTGGATGTGGAAATGGTGATTTTTTTTCCCTATCCCAGGACTTGTGCAAGTCATTAAAGCTTCCCAGTTTTCCTTCAATGAAGTGGAGGTTATTTAAAGTACTTAACCTTCTTCAAAGCCTTTTTTGTGGCAGGAAGTTCTGTAGGTGATGTTCTGCCATGTCCATGAAGGTCCGTGGAAGAGCCTGGATGCCCAGCATTGAGCAGAGGCTGAACCAGTCCAGTAAAAGCTGTTTACAGTATCCCAGATGGTGCCTGGTATGGATCTAGTGAACTAAGCAGTGAAATATCTTCTGGTTTCACATTTTCAGGGTATAATTATTTCACGTATCAGAGAATGGGTGGAAGAGTTGAAGGAGAAACTGAAACAAGCTGCAGATGTCAAAGGAAGCGGGACTTCCTGAGCCAACTAGTTAAACACTTATCTCCCAATAACTGGAAATGAATCAATGCTCATTAATTCCAGAGCAGCTAATGAAGGAAGGATTTATGTGCCTTGCCCTGCCAGAAGCAGTGAGACAAATGGAGTCCTCGGCCCTCTGGGTCAATAAAGAGACAAATGACCTGTTTTATAGAAGTATGGTGAAGAAGGGAACCAGCCACAAAAGATTCATACAGTTGCAGCTTAAGCATTATTTTCTGTCACCTCTAAATCAAATTTTCTCTCTACTTGTCTAGAGCAGGTCTTATTCATTGCTTATCCTAAATAATATCCATTCACACTAGGAGTGGAATTCATTTTGCAAAATGTAGACATTTAGTGTTTTCTTTAGAGGTATCTTGTGCTATCCAGCACATCCATGTGAGGCTGGCAGATGGGACACTGGATTTAAGGGAGACTCATGCCCTTCTGGAGTGGTAGCTGGAGGCCAGGCAGATGCCTTGTGGCACTGCAATTGTAGACATCTCTGTTCAAACCATTGAATCCCTCTGGTACTGGGATATTGGTCCTTCAGTGAGATGGCAGCTGCTTGTAGCAGAAGAGCCTGGATGGTCAGAGTTAGGGAAGAAGCCAGCACTGTATCCTATTATTATATACACAAAGTCACAGAAAATTTTGAATCGTATTGGCAGCATAGTCCTATTGTCTGAGCTCAGGCCATTTGGGGCAACAAAGAAAGGAAAGCAAAAAATGCTACGCATCATTGGAGAAGGAACCCTGCCAAAGAACTTGGTCCACAGGGATCGTGACAGAAAGAGAGACCCAAAGCGACATCTTCCATGTGGCGTTAGCTTGACTCAATGGGTAACGTTAAATGAAAGGGAAGCATTTCATCGGTCTCCTGTTGATGTCAATCTCGTGTATTGAGATGAAAAGTTGACCTTTCTAAACTGAAATGTTTCCCTCCAGGAAAGTTTAAATATTTTGACTTCGTTCCAGTTTGAGAGGAAAACAAATGTCAAAATATCAGAGTTTCCTTGTGCAAGAGCAATGTCATTGCCCCACGTGCTGTGCAGTTGCATTTATTGCTTTGTTTATTCATTGCATCTGATATTTTTCAGTGGAAAGTTTTAAATGGAGATGTTTTGGGTTGGTTTGGAAGACTGGAACAAGGCTGAACATATTTCTCTGGGATTTCTTCTCTTCCCCTCCTCCTTTGCCAAGTAATGTGATAAATTGAATCATGCCTAGATTCCAGATGCACGTGTCTAGACTTCATTCGCACGTGAACATGCGTTTGTATACACTCATGCACGTGCAGTGGCAAGAAGATAACAAAGACAAACAGAACCTTGTTTACGCCAAATAGTATCAGGAGGGAGCAGGGAGTAGGGAAGAAACCCAGAAATCACCATGCCAGAAATGTGGGGGGGAAACGTGTCAAAGATAAAAGGGAGAGCTGATTCTGCATGCCTAACTTTCAGAGAGGAACACATTTTTAGCTGAGAGATAAGAGACTTCCTGGAGTACAACAAATAATATAAAGATTGTCCAGCATGATAGCAATACTCATCTCCTTAACTTCAGCCATTTAAAGATACTTTTCTAGGATATTTCAGATGCTTATCTTTGGGTGGGAATGAAAGCCAGTGTTGTCTTCTTTCTCTAATGACTCTAGAGGGAGCCTAGAGGATTAGTCTCAGCTAGACAACTCAATTTCAGATGGCTGAAGCTAGGTGAAATTAATCCCATTTTTACTGTCCGTCCCCTCCTGCTGCTCAGACTCCAGTTCAAGACGCTGCATACTTGTTAACTCCAAGAGAGTTTCTAGTGAGCTAATAAAAGAAGGAATTTATGATTTCAGAAGAGGAAAAACATCAAGATCCTTACTTCCAGCAAACAGCCTTGAAAAAACCAGAAGGCAGGCAGTGGGGGATATGCTACACGGACAGAAGAATCTTGAAATAGAAAGCTGGTCCAGCATTTCTGTGAGATGTCAGCAATTTTTAACTGAGCTTTGCCTGGAGATATTCAGCTGGTTGGAACGAATCCATTTCCAGAAGAGGTGAATCAGTGTCTAGCAATTCACTAAGCCAGTTGCCCAAGTGCTGGTTGCTAAAAATCTGTGCTGGTTGCTAAAAATCTGCATTTCATTGCCTTCGTGAGGGTAGAGTCCACCAGCACACACAAGTGCATCCAAGGAGGCAGCCCCCAAAGAACTCGTTTAAGCTGGTGAGTACAGGAACGGTGGCTGTCAAGCAGAACATCTCAGGCTAGACCATAAACCTTTGTGGGTGTGAGATGAGACACTGGGAGTGGGTGAAGGGTGGGAGGGAAAAGTGCTGTGTGAGCTAAAGAACAGGTTTGTCACTGGGTGAGTATAAATTGGCCCTGAGTAGGTGCAGGCTGCAATGAAGAAGATGATCTCTGTCCGCCCAAGGGGAGCAGGTCCCAAATTAACTCTGTTAGGCATAGTGAGAGCAGAAGCTTAGACTGTTACTTGAATACAGAGCCACATATATTTCCTCATGTATTATGTAACAAATTTTCCTGAAATAAGAGGGAATCTGGATTAAATGGTAAAGAAAAGCTCTTTTGTATTGGTTTGGGTTACGGTCAGAGACTGCAGAGATTGGCCACCAATTTACTGAATGAGCCCAGAGGGTTAGTCAGGTCATTTATCTTCTTAGGACACAAAGGTCAGCCAAGAAATCACGCCCCTTGTTTGGGATTTGAATGACTTTAAACCCAAAAAACTAAGAACCCCCCTTCCTGTGAGACTTCCTGTAGGACAATTACTTTAGGTGGCATTCAACTTGCATATTAAGGTAGGTAAAGTTAGAGATAAGAGTCGAACCTGAGATATCCAGACATCTAAAAGTGAAGGTGTAGTCCCTGCATGGGTTAATTTCTTCACATGGAATCAACCACATATGAAAGACTCTGGTCAGCTCTTTCTCCTGCAACAGCTACAGCATTCCTGAAGGTGGAAGAGAAGACATTATGTTCACAAACAGCATTAAAAGCAACAAGGTGAGGAGTCTTTTTGGTCTTCATTCACTGATGTGATGCTACTTAAACACAAAGATTACTCTATCTCACCCAAGGTTACATGTCTAAAATCTACATGTCCAGTCAAAGTGAGTGGTCTAGGCTCCGTCTTGAGTTGGTGGAGAGAGGCAGGCATTTCCAGAAGGTGACCTGGTGAGGCCTCATCCTTTGGCGGTACCTTTGAGCACGTAGTCTGCACAACTTACAAGGAGGAGAAGCTTACATTTTTGACAACCAATGTTCAGTTCAGTGAATCCCGTGTGGCAGCTCCTGTGAAACCTGTTTTGTTTTGTGCCAGTTTTTATTTACCCTAGCTTTTAGCCTGGTTTCTTAAAGCAATGACTCTGTATAGAAAACCCTATAAAAAAACCCCTCTATTCCCTAATATCTGTGTTGATCATCCCAACATAACGCCTATTTTGTCTTTTGTTACCCAGTGATCTAATATGTGGGAATCATCCAACCTTTTTGCAGCTGAGGTTACTATGTGCTGGTGGCCAATGATGCATTTTCTTTCTCATCCAAGGTGGGTTTTTAATGTGGAGACTCTGGATGGACTGTGGTTCCTGCATATCTAACATGCCACCTCTCTATAGCCTACCTGAGAGGAACATCTATGGTCACATCCCAAAAGTGACTCATTATTCTGAGAGGAAATACACTGGCAGGGTTGAGTAAGGCATGAGTGCTATCCCAATGTCACTCTTAACCTGTTCTTTAAATAAACAAACTCATCCACTCTATGACTTTAGAGGAGTTCCCATGACTTTTAATTTCCTAGGGGTGGACCACTTTGTGATTAAGGCTCTGGCCTGAATCCAGAAAATGCTCCAGATTCATCACTGAGTCTTATATTCATACTGGTTACTTGGGTACCAAAAGTAGTTGTGCCAACCATTTCTCTCCCCTTGCCTGAATAAGGTCCAACAGGCTTGGATATTGGATTGGCCAGGTTATTGATTTCTTGACCTTAGGTTTCACAACATCTCTGATACATCTGCTTTATAGGGTTTTACAGCCTTCTCTTGTAGTGAGTGGGATTCAACTCACTTAAATTTAAACATTTGAAGTCTGGGATCTAGACTAAACTATATATAGGTATTGTACCAAAGATTGATTCACCTTAGAAACCTACCCTAGCCCAGGCTGAGCTGCTCTCTGGAGAAGCTGATCTTTCCTCATGAACTCTAGAGGGAGCCTGGATGACTGCTTTAGAGTAGATATGCAATTTCTAGACAGCTAAATGAGGTGATTCAAATCCCGACATCTCTGTTTTCTATCTATCAGTCGGTATTGCATTTCACTGTCTCAGCAAAATGCAACATTCAGTCTTGGAAGCTGTGCAGTTCCAGTCGTTTTTTATATATGCTTGGGCGAGAGGCTGCTATGAAAAAACAGGTCCCATAAGTGAAACCCAAGGATGGTGGGGACCTTTATGCACTGGTGAAAGAATCCTATTGCCATTACTTTGTTGATGGATCAAAAAAATGAGGCAAGAACTGGTAAATGTCAAGGACTGGTAAGATAAAATAAGGGAAAATTCCTTAAAGCATTCATGAATGCAAGAAAAATATATATGAGTCATATTTAGTTCTAACCTTCTTCATCAAAACAATCAAGTTCATCACAGATATTTTATAACATTACACTTATTAAATTTTATTCCATATGTGTTTTGCCCCTGTCTGCCTATCCACTTGTCAGGTCTCTCAGTCCCTGCCCCAGTAACTTTTGAACCTGTTGCTCAATTTTAAATAAATTTAACAGATGGATGAAAGTCCTGTAAATATTAATTTACTGCAAGTTTTGTGAAAATAGGTTGCTGAGTGGAAAGGAAAAATTCCAGAAAAGAACCACCCCCAAGAGAGAGGCTGCAACGTGAAATCAGTCACCAAAGAAACTATGGGATGGAGCTGAAGAAAACAAAAGTTTGTAAGTTCTGCTGTTCACAGAATTACTTTTCTTTTTCTTTCTCTTTTGGTTAAAGCATCCCTACATCCACCCCAAAGTTAAATAAAATTTATTTATTTTGAAGGATGAGTAAGCTGTAATCATGCCACTGCATTGTGGTCTGCTGAGTTTGACTGGACAAAGCCTAATTTAGAACCAGGTTATAAAAGAAAACTAGAGAACCCAAAAATCCCAGTCCTATAGTAAAATTTGCTTAAACACATTTTTAGTCTTTTTTTTTTAGTGGTCACCTACTTTTGCAATGTTGATTTCAGCAACACAAGTTCACCCACAGAGAAGTTATGAGCAAATGTTATTGGAAGACTCTTGAGAAAACCTAACTATAAAAGTTTTCCCTGACAAGAAGATTGTTATAGGAGGGAAGGGAAGGAAAGGGAAGGGGAAAGGGAAAGGAAAAGGGAAAGGGAAAGGATAGGGGCAAGAAGGGGAAGAAACAGCTTTCAAGACTATATCCAAACTTCTTGCTGCTGATCAGAATAATTTTTATTTCTTTCTCGAAATCAAGATAGAAAATAACAACACTGGAGGCTGGGAAGGAAGAGCATGATATGACCAGGTTTGCTGTTGACACCCTGTTCTTCATGGTGGTTAATTCACAAAGGCTAGAGAAAGCTGAGAAGTATGTTACAACAGCACCTCACCGAGAACAATGTGTTTTGCTCAACACTGCAGTTATGGTAAGATTTATGGCTCCTACTCCAAGAATTTAGCTTCTTAGCACATGAGTCAGGCGAAAAATGTCTTGCTCACAGATGGTGAGCAGAATCATGGTGAAATTAAGTGACTTGATGGGGTTATAAAAGCAGACTGTTATAGAGCTGGGAACTGATCCCAAACCCCTTGAATCCTTGCCTGATGACTTAGAATAAGGTTGTCACTGAATTTTATCCCTATGCAAGTAGAGTGTCAAGTTTAAGTCAGTTATCTGGATTCCTTTTTCCCACATCAAAGAGCAATTAGCAGCTCCAGATGTTCTGTTTCACCTAGCTCAACCATCTGTCTTAAGGTGGGACTATCAAGCTTGGACTGATGCTTCTTCTGTGACTGTTTGCAAATAAGCACTCAAAAGATTCCAACAATATGGTACACACAAAAAAGACCCTGTACGATTGCCTTAGAGTGACTTCATGCCACAGTGCAAGCTCTTCTTATACATCATTCACTATATGGGCACTGGTGGACAGCCAAATTGCCCATCCAAGCACTGTGGACAGCCTATTGCAGCTGAATTTTTAATGCCTTAATAGACATCTCGGGATGAGATTCCTCTCAATTAACATTAAGTCCCTATATCTTAAGCGTTCAGTATTTAATTCTAAACTCTTGCTCCCTTCCAAGCCTTTCTCTGCTAACATTTTGGCCAAGCCATCCCCTTCATGCAGGCTGTCTTGAACCAGGATAGAAAGCTGATCCGGAATAAAACTAATTACATTTCTGTTGAGTTAGTTTTAACCGAAGAGGTTTTATGAACCAACCTATATGGTTTTTGCCTGTGGCATTACTTGCTAAAATATGACATGGGAGGTCAGAAATGAGCAGGCAAATGGGCAGAGGGAGGGTGAGACCACCTCTTTGGCAGTGATGCAATTTATGCTTCAATAGGATGGGAAGCAACGGCCAACGAAACACCCATGTCTGTGCCAATGGAGTCTAGGTGCTCTGCAACCTGCAGAGAAAGTTGGGGATTGTGTTGCACCCACAAGTGCAAATATTTGTATAACGTTCAGTGGAAAAGTTTAACTGAAGAGCAAACAAAAAAGCTGTGTGACGCTGAAGAATAGATGGGTTTTGTGTGTGCCTGGTCATCCCACCCTCCTCACCGTCAGCGTCAAGTCACCACAAAAAGAAAACCTTCCATTCCTCTGTGCTCTGAGAGGCCAAAGCAGCAGAAGCTGGAGGGCTGGGTCTGTATCACTTGTATAAAACCAGAATTATTGGCTAAATTCAATTACTCATGTGTCAGTTGTTAGAAGGCAGGGAGAAAGCACAGGAGTCAACATTGCTTAATTGGAAGGCAAACATAGGTAGTGAAGAGTGAGGGAAAGGCTAGTTTTGGGACTTTTTTTCTCTGCTAAGTGCTTTTCTATAGAATTTTTAAAGGCCTTAGGCAAATGATTTATCTAACTTCAGCTGTTGACAAGGTGAGCGTCTAGTCATGCAAGTTCCTTTAACAGCTTTTGGATGTACTAGAGTGCAATTTGTCCCAAGTATCTTATACACTTATTTTAACATGGGAAGATTTGCCCTTTGGAAATGTTGACTTCCTTCTTCATTGATAGAGATTATAACTTTATTAACGTGTTTAACTTTTTGATGACTGGAGGTAGGGGAGATAAACTGGTTGTTGACATCCAAGTTTCTTCATTGCTAAAAAAGGCATTTCAGGGAATGTAACAAAACTGCGTTCTTAAGGATTTCTGTCCCCTCACTGATATTCCTCCAAATCTCCTATGACACTTCCATTGGGAAAGAGCCAGTCTGTGGTGGGTTAGTCCAGGTTATTTCCATGCTGAGTGATGTGCCTGTATGAGATGGCAAGGCAGTACCTGTGTCTTGATTAGCTAGATGGTTGCTACTAAATATACGTATGAGTGAATTCAACCTGCCCATCTTGCTTTGGGCACTTGATTTGTACCTTTTTCCCTGCTCAGCTACTGATTTTCATGAATCTTATAAGAACTTTATTATCCCTGAGACTCCCAGCCCCATTTCAGTTGAAACTGTCTTGAAGTTTCCAGCATTATTGAGGAAGGAACCTCCAGAGAAATGGGAAAACAGCTAAAAAGCAAGAACTTATTTTTTCAGGAAATTATGCTGATAATGCACTCTGTTTTTTTTGAAAGAAAGAGAAAAGAAGGGAAGGGAAGGGAAGGGAAGGGAAGGGAACGGAAGGGAAGGGAAGGGAAGGGAAGGGAAATGAAGGGAAGAGAAGAGAAGAGAAGAGAAGAGAAGAGAAGAGAAGAGAAGAAGAGAAGAAGAGAAGAAGAGAAGAAGAGATGAGACAGCCTGGAGTGTATTTCCAAGTCAGTGTTATCTGGAAACACACCTTAAACATAAATAAATGCTTACTGCTTGCATGAGGCAGACTTAAGGTTGTTTAGGTGATATGATATAACATGCTATATATTAACAGACTATACTTAGATCCTAGAACTCCTAAGGTCACTAGGTTGATATTATTTGAAGGGGATTATTTTCTGTAATAAAGATAGTATTGCTGTGATGTCTTTCATATCAAAATACTTCAGTGCATTTTTGGCCTGAGCAAGGTTTTTGTGAGTCTCATTTTGTCTCAAGTCAAAAAAGCATGTAAATATTTCAATGATGCGTTTGAAGTAGTCCCATCACCATGTTTCTCAACATGAACAAAGGACCATGGACTTCAGCTGAAATAAAGGAAATTTTAATTCAAGACCAGGAAAACTTTCTAAAAAAAGAATAATGAAACACCAAAACTAATTGCCTGGAGAAGAGCACATGGCTTCTGTCACTAAAGGTTTGTAGGAACAGAGAGATAGAGATGGTGGGAAGGGCTTAACAGACTTGGCCCTCATGGATTTCTGAGGGTCCCTTCTGATACAATTTTCTAGGAAACAGGATTTGATATGTCTTGGGGGGGGAGGGAAGTCCTGGCCAACACAAGCTAGTAATATCTCCAAGTCAACAAACTGTGGTGTAGGATGCATATTTCCAAAGTCACGACAGGCTTTTTGCACAAGGATATTGAGAAGAAGAATTAAAATAATTGTGATTTTCAGGCTTTTGGAAATTATATAGATGACCTTCTATGGATATCTTAGTAGGACTTCTTTTCCTTTGGATGAATTCTAATTTGTTCTTATCAGGAGTATTTTCTCATGCTGAGACTTAAGGGGATCTCAGATGGCACCAGTGTCGTGGTTTAACCTGGCAGGCAGCCAAATACCACGCAGCCGCTCA
>NW_009194903.1:81317-82132 GCF_000690835.1 Fulmarus glacialis | reverse complement strand
GAGCATGACATCACATGGTATGGAATACCCCATTGGCCAGCTGGGCTGGCTGTCCTGATTATGTTCCCTCCCATCTTGTGTACCCAGCTCAGTCAGTAGGCATGGGAGCTGTCCTTGGACTAGGAGGGCACTTAGCAACAACTGAAAACATCAGTGTGTTATCAACATTCTCCTCATACTAAATCCAAAACACAGCACTAGGAAGAAATTTAACCCTATCCCAGCCAAAACCAGGACAACCAGACACTAAATTTCAGTCACCAGAGTTGTGCTCTAGGGGCCTGTGTTGAATAGGCTACTCCAATCTGTCTCCCCATGTGGACAAGTCCCAAGAAACCTGAGAAATTGCCAAGTTTTTGAAAACTCAGCCATGATTGTTGAAAAGAGATGAAAGCGGAGACCAGAGGTAGCCACTAGAAAGGGTGGTGTATACTAAACTGCAAGCCTGGTTTAGACCTTCGAGTGTGATTCTCCTTTGAGATTTGTTTTGTCCATTTTATGAGAAAGCCACCACCAGAGATGTAGAGATGAACCCATCAGAGAAGTTGGCATGTGACTTTATTGCAGCAACCCTTGTCCCTCCTCACCCCACTCCTATGTCATCTGCACCTCCTGTGCAATGACAAAGGTTAGGGATAATGCTGTGGAAGCCAAACTTTGAAAGCTGATAAAAAGAAACTGCTTTTCCATCCACCTTGGTTCATTGAGTTCAAATGCAGGAGAGTTCATAGATAAGCATGTCTTGGTCTGGATTTCAAGGAACCTTCACTGGTGAGGTCGTTTGAAAATACATGGGTTTGCACGAAGGGCAAAAT
>NW_009194903.1:69988-81303 GCF_000690835.1 Fulmarus glacialis | reverse complement strand
AAAGAAATCATTCTTCTTGCCTCTATGCTTAAGCCACATTTCTAGGCACTTAAAGGGGTTAGGTTCTCTGAGCAATATTATGCCAGAGCTGCCCAAATGCAAGGACTGTTGCACTTTCTCTGAAGTAAGTGATGTGGGAGGCTACTTGAACCATTAGGTACGTGGTCAGTTTACCTTAGAGTGGTCCTTTATCACACATCAGCTGAATGGAGTATGGTGGGTGTCCATGCTCTTTGCCTGTGCCAAATGCAAATCAATAAAAGCTAGCATAGCTTGTGCTAAAATGAAGCTGATTTGCATCTTCTGGCATCCATGGGGGGGTGGAGAGAACGTGCCTAAGTGGTTACTACCTTCAGTAGCACCACCGCGAGACTCACCATAACTTGCCAGTCTGTGATATTTTGTGAGTCCGGGAGTCCTCAGCAACACCAAGTGCCTGAACCCCCAGTTAGGTGGGTCATGTACCCTGATCAGATCCCACAAATCTTGCGTCTGAAGTGAAATACCAAATTTGCTTGTGATGAGTTGAAGGGTAGAGTTGCACAAAACGTTTAGGGACATGACTCCTGCATTCACTGAGAATGACCCCTGCCCCTGTTCTGGGAATTGCACAGCAAGCTTGCAAATTAATCTGCATGCTGCCATATGTAACCTGCAACGTTTCCTTAAGTTTGCTTTCCTCCGATTTGGCAAGATTTTTTTCAGCTCCTTCCACAAACTATCCTCCTTGCTGTTATGTCATAACATGTCTTAACCCTAAGGCAAAGAGCCATACCTGCAGGTTGCAATTTCAGGTGAAATACCAAGTCGCTTGACCTATATGATGAAGCACGTGTTTCTGTCTGGCCAGCATCTGAAGTGTTGTGACTACTGCCAAGCCTGCCGTAACTGCAAAGCTGTTACAATATTATGACAAGCAGTTTTCAAATCCCAAGGTGCCTGTGAAATGCTAGGAAGTTTATGGTCCACGGTGTCCCCTTCCCTGCTGAGAAGGATGAAAAAGAAAGAGCACAGTCGCCTTATCAGAAATGAATGAATGGATGGTCTGTTATTAGCTAACGGTCCCAAAGGCAAGAAGCAGTTAACAGTCAGCAAACTCCTACCACGAGTATGGTACAGGCTAATGCCCCAGGGATATTTTTTTCCTCTTTAAACAGAAATTAATCATGCAGAACCGAAATACTTTCCTCTGTGCTCCTACTCTGATTGCACAGACAGGGGAGAAAAAACCAAAGGTTTAGTGGAACTCCGTTGAAGGGGAGTGGAGGAAATCTCTCTTTAAAAGCTTTTAAAAATAGAGTGCTTTTCTATTTTCTTGTCATTTGCAAAGAGCTGTCTCAGCCACCTGCGTCCTGAGGCAGGAGGTTTAGTGATGGCTGTAGGATCCCATCACCCACAGGAGGGATGAACCAGTTGCACGTGGCTCAGCTCCAGGCCCCCTTTGGAGGAGGGCAGTAACCATTGGTGGGTATCAAAACATGCAGATTTTCTGAGGAGGAAGCTGGGAAGTACAATTGCCTCCTTCTTCCTTTAGCTTTGATACGGGGATGAACAGTTCTGGGTGTGAACTCATTTATGGGTGAATGCAATAGATGCAAATCAGGGGGAGGAAGACTCTTTCTCCTGGAGCACTTGGAGGGTGGGATAGAGGTGGTTGCGACTGAGCTCAGCTCACAGCTCCTTGCACCATGTTTCTCACTAACCTTGCTTTCTGTGTTACTTAAGAACATGATCCTCCCTGCTTAAAGTCTCTACAGGATCTACTCTTGCTTCCAACCTCTTTCTCGAAGAAGTGTCAGGGTGGCAAGTGCTTTGCCATTCACAGACATCAAGACAAACTTCCTCAGTTTTTTGGGTTTTGCTTTGTTTAATGTAAAATTCAGGCTGTTATAGAAAGTCATCTCAGATGCTTTGACCTGAAACATAGAGGTCAACTGTTGGAGCTGAACTGTGATTTGTTAATTGTAACTAAAAGAAGGTAGATTTAGACTAGATATAAGGAAGAAATGTTTTACAATGAGGGTGGTGAAACCCTGGCTCAGGTTGCCCAGAGAGGTGGTAGATGCCCCATCCCTGGGAACATTCCAGGTCAGGTTGGAGAGGGCTCTGAGCAACCTGATCTAGTTGAAGATGTCCCTGCCCATGGCAGGGGGGTTGGACTAGATGACCTTGAAAGGTCCCTTCCAACCCAAATCTTTCTATGATTCTATGATTCTATGATTCTAGTAAGCTGTTACTCTGCTAGCAGGTACGCCTTGCACAACGTCAAGCACACTGTGGGATCATAAAGAATGCACTCTGACCAACTGTGATAATAAAATACCTTGCCACGTTTGGGAAGGCTATCTATCTTACTTCATCCTTTTAATTAGCATTACCCCTCCCAACAAACCCCAAACCACTGGAATTGCTGTAGCATAACCTGGTTTTTGGAAATCTACTCTAAAATGCATGCCATCACCCTGGAGGTAATAAATCCAGAAAGTCAAAGAAGAAAATATTTATCTCAACATTTTAGCATCACTGGAAGGGAAACTTCCTCTGTCATGTTCACCACTAAGTCGAAGTCCATCTGGAGGGCTTCTGTTATTTAAAATCTTCTAAACAACTCCTCCTCTGTTACACTAATTGCATTAATTGTAGGCTGATTTTAAAAATAAGCTGTAGAAACAGAGCATGAAGCAAGCTCAATTCAGAAGTGTTTCCCACTCTTTCTAAACACAGTGGAGGCAGGCCATGTAAGAACAAGGACCCTGGCTCTGTCAGAGTTTGCTGGATGTCTTTGATGAACTACTCTCTTTTCACCCACCAGACATTCTGCAAAGCCTGAGCTTAGTTAGTTCCATCCGGACTTCATCAGATGCCCTCCTGCTCATCCTGGTGTCCTATTACATTTTTGCTATGGGCACGGTTTTGTAACAGGCTACCAAAAAAAGCACAGATTTAAAAAAAAATAAAATTGTTGTTACTCTGTTCAGAGTTTTAACAGCCTTATCAAAATATGAGCAGTTATTTTACACTGTTACAATGATTCTGACACAGTCAAGATTATCTAATTGTTGTTAACTCTTATTTATAATGCAATTACAATTGCATTATTATTTACAAACCTCCTACTATTTACCCCTTTTTCCAGAATTATATTCACCCTTTCCACGTGCCATAACAGCAAGCCATCAGCATGACAAGGTCTTTACTAGGAGGATTGCAATGTTGACTGTGTGGGTTTCTTCCCCCCAAGTCATGGTTCCGCTAAGGATTGCCTTTTATATATTTCCAGAAGTACATTCATAACACTTTTTTTCTGATTGCCCTAAAAAAATATTTACAGAATGATTGCTAGCATTCATTTGTTCTTCCATGTATGTGGAATGGTTTCTTTTAGAGTAAAGCCACACAGATGCACAAATCTAAGCAAACTTTAGGTTAAAAAACACCTTGAAAATAGTTAGATGATTTACTAAAACAAATCCTGAACCACAGGGTAGGTAATGAACACCTGACGAGTGGGTAGTTTTCCCGTTACGTTTAGGACAAGTTAGACAAGGGTCATTTGAATCTAAAGCAAGTTGCAAGCACAGCAAAACATTCTTAAATAATTTTGCAAGCACAGGTGAAATGAAGACAAAAATGCATTCAAACCCAGGCCTGAGAAGTCCAGAGGAATGTGCTCCGTTGTGTTTGACTACAATTAAATGTTGCACATTCCTTAGAGAAGATGAATTTTCCCAATAATGACATCGTTTTTGAAAGGGGGCCCAGTAGCAGAACCATCTGCTCAAAAGATTTTTCTAAAGGCTTTATTCTGGTTCTGCTCTAAATTTCACATATATAAAATCGGAGTGCATGCATGCTTCAGAATAATGTCTCAAAAGAGAGCAGCTGGAAAGTGCATACAGCTACTGAATCAAGATGACAAGGATTTGCTGAGTTATTGTCAGCAGAGGGTTGTGTCAGGCCCATTTGTACGGGATGCTATCTACATCTACTTTCCCATTACCTCCAGTGAGAGCTAAGCATGCTCAGTACCCTGCAGAATTAGATCTAGTGTATTTTTCTTTTTTTTTTCTTCCTGGCAGGATGTGCTCAGCACAGTCTATTTCAGTCTCAGCACCATGCCTTGTTTTTTCCAGGATAATCTAGGATTTGCTTCATCAACAACTTTTGTTCTTCCTCTTGTGACCAGATGTGTATGCCCTTTTTTCTATACTGTTGAAGTTGGAACTGAAATCTGGGGCAATCACAGACAACTTTTTGCTGGATAAACTTAAAGGAATTGCTCTGTTTTTAGAAAGCAAGAATGACAATTAATTCAACCATATGCGAAGTTTTTTTTTTAGAAATGGATTACCCAGAGGAGAAGACGTAGAGAGACGGGAAGGAGGGATGGAGGAGAAAAAGAAGGAGATCCTGTGCAGATCCTGGGCTTGTCTGCAAGCTCAGTGAAGACCTAAGCGCACCCGTGAAATCTAAGCCTTCACTGAAAGGCAATGGGATCTCTTGGGCAGCTAGAAGAGAAGGGTAAAATGCTTGAGGAAAACTAGGACTCCAAATACTTCAATGTATTGGGAGCCTCACTAGTTTCAGTTTTTCTTTGAGTATTTGGCTCACTGGAGGATCACAACCTACAGTGACTCCAGTGAGCAGAATTATTTCTTCCAGGGCAGGCAGCAGTAGGTTTGGACTGGTGGCTTGGGAGAGGTGAGCTGCAAGAGGTGCGTTCCTCAATGCACTTTGAGGGTATTAAGTTACGAGGAGAGGAACAAGCTTTGCTGTAAACTGCTCAGAAAAAGAAAATGAGGGAGAAGACTGAAGTTTAGAAATTGATGTTTACAGGCAAGTGCAAAGAACCTCATAGCATATCTCATTTCAGTTTCTCTTCTGAATGTTGAGCAAACCCAGACTTTTCAGTCAGACTGACCCTCTGATCATTGTCGTTATCTTCTTTCTCCTCTTTGTCCACATGTTTCTTGAACTGCATAACCTGAAAGCCTCCATGACAATTCGGCCGAGGTGTGAGCTGGTTCCCCCAGCCAAAGCAGATCTCAGTGTTATCTTGTATGCCAGAAGAAAAATGCCACAAAGTCTGTGCAGACTGAAGCTAGAATTGCAGCTGTCTAGTGATGTACAAGTTTTCTTTCTGAGATGGTCACATCAGCACTGAATTATGGTCCCACACAGCTTCTGGCATCTCTTGGAAGAAAGTTGTGCTCTAACCAAAGTCACTGAATATATTAAAACTTCTTGAATATCCATCTGCTGCAATAGTAAGGCTTATATGCATAATACAAGATTGGTTTTGCCTCATATAGCTTGCGGAAAATGGGAATAAAGAAGTATTATCAGCATTTGGTAACATTCAAGCTATTACAGGAACAAGGAACATGAATGGAAGGGAACTGAAATGAGGTAATGTCACTTCAATGATCCTGTAGTGGAGAGATTGAAACACAAGGCATTTCAAAAAGGGAAACTTTCTCAGCTGAAGATTTCCACAGCAGGAGTTACAAATCACGGTATTTACAGTAGTCACATTTGACAATGACTGGGAAACAAAGGTTAAATACAGAAGTAGGAGATATTGTAACTAGAGCAGGTCACAACTTGATATTTCCATTTCAAGACAAAATAAGAAATGCCAAAACCAAAACAGATCTGGTTCAGTTGGAACAAAGACTACAAAATTTTTAGTAAATTAAGATCCTGACAATAGTGTTTCACAGTAATTGGAGACATTTAGTGGGACTGAAATGAACACAAAGTTCACTTCAGAACTAGCCACGGATAGACTGGATCCTTAACTTTTACCTTGCTCACAGGAAGATACAATGAATCCCACATCTACCTGCACTGGATAAAGAGAGAAGGTGTGATTTTCAAGGTAAGTGCAATCAACTTTTACTGCTGCAGCTTTCCATAATAGTAGGTGTGGTTGCCACCTGATTTAAAGAAGGGGGTGAGTATGCAACCATACATCCCTGTCCTCATCACATGATGCTGGGAAGTGCACTTAGGATTCCTGTACTTACATCTATGAAAATCTTTGCAGAAATACAGGTGTATGCATCATCCAGCACATGTGCAGGGAGGCTGCTGATGTGTTGGACCTTGTGTACATGTAGATCAACTGCATGTGACCAGTACCCACGGTCCTGCGGACTGAACATCCAGCCCCTGTTGCTGAATATTCAGAAGCCACAAGCAAATGAACTTTTCCAGAATGAGAATATTGTGGCATAGGCTGAATATTCAGAAGCCACAAGCAAATGCACTTTTCCAGAATGAGAATATTGTGGCATGGAGAAGTAGAATGGAAGTGGGTTAAATCCCTCTAAACAGCCCTGATTAACTCACAACTGAAAGTGAGACCAGTTCTTCTGAAGACCCTCTCTTGGCATAATCTGACCTAGAGAAGCACTGCCAACTCCAGACACCTTAAAAAAGAACCTGACATATTAACTGTTACAGCATTTTATTTTATGTTTGGCTTTTCACAGATGAACTGTGGTTCAGTTCTCTTTCACAGCTAAAGTTTAGCTATCCTTGCAGTAAAGCAGCTTTTTTTTTTTTTGATCTTGTTGGAAGGGATCGGGGGCGGTGGAAAGTAGTTTAAAAATTACTAGAAGTATTTTTTTTTTCTTAGTTGAACTATAAATGCTATTTTAATGGGTATCCAGTAAAGTGAAAACCTAGTCAGGAATTCATCTAGAAGACTGAGAGCCAGCCACAGGATCACAAAATGGTCCATTCTCAGAATAAGTATGAAATATAACTCATATTTCCTGTGGGCAGTGGTTTCATAATGCATAAAGCTACCAACAGTTTTGCCCTTCCTCCAATTTCTCATTACTCACTATTACATTTTAAAATGTAATAATTTTAAAATGTAATAGTGAGAAGAGAATCTTTCAAGCAGAACAGTCCCAGTAATAAGTTTGCCCCTTTTCTTGGCTCAGTTATTTGAGCATGACTCCATCCGTTTACATGTTCCGGTGGGGGTTTTAAGTTGGTTGTTTTTTTTTTTTCTTTTCCCTTTTCTTACATCTTCATAAAGTAGACATCTAGTGTAGGTCAGATAAATCACACCTAGAAGTGCTGGTTTCCCACCACTGACAATATAAAGCTCTAACAATGAGCCTTGAACATGGTGCATGAATCTGGAGCTGAATCCCAGCATCACCGTCTGAAGTGAGATGTGGTGAATCTTAGCTATCGATTTGGACAAAATGGATGTCTACACTCTAATTCAGTCTTTGACTTGCAGCTGCTCTGATATAACGTACCAGCTGATACAAGCTGCTTTTTGCTGTCTGTAGCATACAGCCACATCAGATCATCTTGTACCTCGAGCCCACCGTTTAGATGCATCCCAGGTTCCCTTGCAGGGATAAACAACAGTGTCCTTTAAAGCATCAGGTTTGTCTTCCCTTTTGGGTGTATTTCTATGCAAACGGGGTAAAGTAGAGAAGGACTGAAATCAACGGGGAACTGTAAACAGGCTGCTATCAAGATTTTTGCATGCCTGGGAAAATTTGAAATTCGTAACAAAAGGGGTAGGCATAGGATGCAGCTGAGACTGCACTAATATCACAAACTGGTTTTCAACAGAGTCCTCTGTTGTAGGCTGATTGGCAGGTAGCATACATGGGCAGGTACATGGATTTGTGTCCTCCCACTTTCAAATCTATCAGCAAAAACATGGCGAAAATGGAAACAGAGAGAAGACAGGTCCTCAGTCACATGTCAAGGTCCCTTAGAACTGAGGACATGATAGCCTTGTTATTTCAACGACACTTCAGAACATTTTGACCTGTGCCTTTCTTCTGGCTGTGTCTGTACAGGTAGATAAGGTTGATCAAAGACAAAAGAGGCTTGGTCAAGGACACAAAGGGATCCAGAAGCATGACAGGGTTTTACATCTGGGTCTGCTGAGCTGGAGGCTGAACTCCTCTGCACCTTCCTCTGCAGGGAGCAAGAACGTACTTAAAGACACATAAGTATGTGCTGTTCTTCAGTCCTGTTGGTAAAATAAGATGTGAAGCAGCTGGCAGAGTTTGACCAAAATCTAGTTTGCCTGATGACTAAACACAAGATTTGTTTAACCAAATTCAAATAACATGGATGTTATTTTTGATTTATAGATCTCCAGAAGCCTTATCCAAACAAAATAACGTCTGTCTCTCTCCCATATGTCAGCCAAATGCTCTCAAGACTCTGTTTAAGATGTAGGAAGTTATTCATTGGTCACATTGTGACTCAGTATCACCTAGACTGGAACCAAACTGCTCCAGTCACTTAAAAAATGCCTTCTGATTTCCAGCCTAAGTTTATGCTGGGTCAATCTTTAACCTCTCTTCCTGTGCCAATAATGACTTACAGCATAAATGAATAACTTCTTTCCTGGTGGGAGTTCTCTCATTTATTTATATTCCCACTCAATGTTCATTTTGCTGGACTAAGCATGATATGTTGGCACACTCTTTGTTTTGCTCTTGTGTCCTTGTCTCCTGGTTGTGCATGCAGTTTGCATGCTGTTTTGCTCTGGGGTGACTAACTAGTTTTTTGGCTGGGACACTATATCCTAAGATTCAAACTATGCCCCTTGGTATGGAAAGAACAGGGCATTCATTAGTATTCACTCAAAGATAATATATTCATAGCATTAATCACCCCTGACAAAACAGGCCATCCCTGCCCACAGTCATCCCAGGAGCTTTTTCATGTAGCTATTTTTATATCTTTTCATCTTTCTTGCTCGTGGCATTGGTAGGGAAAGTACATAGGGCAGGAGGTTCATAACTAGAACTGTCCAAGCAGTTGTTTATCCAGAGCGAGCTGCAGAAACTTTCTTAAAAGTCACTCTTAAAAGGTGGTTCTCAAGGGTATTCATCCTGTCCTAAGATAGGCGTTTAAGACAGCTCAGGTGAATTGCCTGCTAGAGACCATTCTTTCTCCATTGATGCTAAGGGGTGGCTACACGGTTGAGACTACGGGTGGGATTCATTTAATCCAACTTCAGACATCTACAGTGTCACTCCATTTGAGCTAATGACTAATGACTAAGGCTTTTTTATAGTCTGTGGGGAGAAATAGGAATTCACAGGATTAGGAATAGGAATTTGTAGGATCTGTAGGAATCTGATCCATTTTACATATTTCTTCTGTGTCTTTCAGAAGCCTATTTCTATCTATGGACTATGAAAGGTATAGGAAAAATAAATAGGTCAAGTGTAGCTATTAGTTTAAATTACATATCTACGTTCAAAAAAATAATTTCTGAAATCTCATCAAGAGCAAGGAAAATAGCTGCAGGTGAGCAGCACAGCATGTTTCTCTGCTTTATTACAGTTGCCAAGTCTCTCACAATCACAATGTGAATCCTTTTGCCTATGTTCTTGGAGAAGCTCTGCAGAACATCTCCTACTGTTTTCCTTGGGCTGTGCTCCACCAACCAATCCTGAGTGGCCCATGGCATTGCAGAGTTAGAGAGGCAATACCATGTCAAAAGGAGAAAGGAAATAAGAATGTCCTTTAGTACTAATGCATGTTGAAAGGGATCCCGTGAAAAGATAATCCCCACTCCCTATAGCTGCCCAGAGCTAAAAGCCATTTCTTATTGTATGAGCATAGGTGTCCTCATTCACCCAGGTTATCCAATGCAAAGGTCTTGAATGCTAGGAAAGAATATATTCTGCAAGGTTGGTTTGTCCCACCTCTTGGTGGGGAACTCTACCACCCACCTAGCCTGGGAAAGCTACAGAAGATATGAAGTTGCTCGACTGGCTTACATTGTTCGTAGGACATATCTGCTGAGATTCATCTTGCCTTATTTTATCTAAATTTAAGCTGCTTATGGTCTGAATTACACTTACGTTTGTGTTTTTACTTTTCTCATCATATGTGGTCATTTCTCAAGCACTGTCTCACATCTTGACAGTAATTGTCCAGCAGAACTACGTTGAGGTTGCACAGTCCTGCTGCACCAAACTTGGGAAAACTTGGCTCAAAGCCAGCCAAATCTCCCAAGCCAAGGGCTACAAAGTGCACAGTTCCTGGTACTTGTAAATATTTCAGTAATTTGTAGAAGTCCTAGGGAAAAATCAGGACTCTACTCTGAATTATCATGCCAGCTACTCTGCATACACACAGAGATCTATTTATCTAAGGTAGATATCCAGACATTAGATATTTAATTCCAAATTCATCACCTTGGCTTCCTTCATGATGAAAAAAGGGAAATAGGCATCTTCAGAAGATGATTAACTCGACCTGCTTGAGATGACTCTCTTAAGACTGAACAACTTGTCTTTAATCTTTTGACCTTAAGAGAGATTAATCCTACCTTAACTGTTTAATCTAAATGAAACATCTAAGCTCTCCTGCTAGAACAGGGAGTATAGCATGAACCTCTGGAAGGAAGTTCATGCTGTTTTACGAATGAGAGCTAAGGCACGTGGGATAAAACATGAAACTAATGGTTTCTTTTTCCACTGTTTTAGAAAGAGACCATTCAACAAGGTAGGGTAGACCTTGAACTCTTATATGGCTAAGACTGGACGAAAGGATAACTTCCTTGTTTGTCTCTAGTCACTGGCTAGAATGTCATACTGTCTCTCTCAAAATGGTGCATGAAGGTACATGTCATTGAACTATTCCTGGTGGTGCATATGACAGTCCCTTAAAACAATGTGACATGGACAGAGAGAAAACTGTTGTCCTTTGGTACATCAATTCTATTTCTTGTACTCCTGGCGTACAAGAAGCACCTTCTGTATTTTACCTCAGGAACATGGGTTGAAATGCTGTAAATAATTCCTGTAAGTCAGTCCCTCCTCCCTCTCAGAAAAGCTGAGATACTTTCTGGCTCTCAGTTACTATTAACTGGCGTATTAAATGTCTCAGGGCCCTGAAGGCAACTGCAACATCATGACATGAGTCCTACAACTAGGTTCTCTCCCCTCCAGTTGGGGTGGCTTGCCTGTATACATACATACAAATGTACATTGGCAACAGCTCTTAGCCCATGCTATTCTCCTAGTTGTACGTGGGCCAGAAACTGTTTCTAAAAGGCAGTTTGGAAGCAGAAAACACTTTTTGGGGGAGTAACACAGCTTAAGAATATTCACAGAGCCCTTACTGCCAGTTGGCCTCCAAGCACGGTCCGTGTGTATTTAACTTACTACCACAGACACAGCCAGCGAGTGCAGAGCTCTGCAGGAGCTGAGAGCCACTTCTCCACCCAGAGGCTGTTCACTGGTGGTATCTGGGCTTCTGTGGTTCCTGGAAAAAATGACTGGCCACGTTCTTCTTTTGTG
>NW_009194903.1:26402-69957 GCF_000690835.1 Fulmarus glacialis | reverse complement strand
CGTGCTGAGGTGCTCAGAAAGAAGCCATTGTCTAAAATAAAAATAAAAATGGTGGCAAGGTGCCCTTCCATACAAAGGAAAGAAAGCACAACTTTGGCTTACCAGTGAATACCACCCTGATTTCAGCAGTGACTGACAGCTGAGGCAGGCATGGGTTGCAACTGGAAAAGGCTATCTGAGCTGTAAAGGCAGGGGCCAACCACATTCTTTAGCACCGAAAGAAAAATGAGTGGTGGTATGTTGCTGGGGGATAGAGCAGCACGTCAGACTGCCAGGACTGCACATGCAGCGATAGCTTCCCACAGTAATTTTTGATACAAGGCTGTTTTCCGGTTGCTAACTAAAATGATCTTGTTTAGAGAACACTGACCTTCAGGCTGCAAACAGCTGGTGGTTTCGTGGCTTCCAGGAGGGAAAAGCTTGGGAGTCCACGTCCTTTTGGACTTACTAAAAAAGTCATGATGGAAAAGAGGTACCGGAGGCAGGGAGACGGTTTCAGCATGCAGTCTCATGATGCAAGGGCTTGCTTCTTCCTGAAGAAAAAATGATCCCACCCTCTCTTCTCTTCTTAACGAAGTGCTCTCACTCTTCTGTCTTGTACCTTCCCTAGTTGGGGCAATGCTGTGTAGTGAGATGGATCGAGTTAGTTGGTTAGTTGTCAGCCAGAGTGATCTCCTGATCTGGCTCACCGTATTGTCATAGTGATGGCACAAGAAAGGGAGAGAGGACCACTCCTTTTGGCAGCAGTGTGGACTTCAAATTTTTGTCAGACTGCAATCTTAGAATAATGGAAATAAATGGCTTTCTGTTTACAAAAATAGATGGAGGCCAAGAACCAGGGCCAAAGGGTAAGATCTCTGCAAGACTGCTTTAAAGACTGAAGGCAAATATAGCCAATGGGCTCAGAGTGGAGAGACCTCCCCAGAAAAGACAGGAAAAAAGTCTGCAGTATGTCAGATGTGTAACTGAATGGCAGAATGTTATGGAAAAAAACTTCATAAATGGGATTAAAAAGGGATTCGAGAAGCTCCTGGAACATAAATCCAGTGGCTTAGACAGTCCTAAGCTCCTGATCTCCCAAAACTGGTGGGATACAGCCACGGGAAATGCAGCTCTAGCCTCGTCTTGTTTCTTCTACGCTTTCTTCACTGCCCACTGTCAGAGAAAAGATACTGAACTCAATCACTTGCCTTGACTGGATTTTCCTAATTTCAGTTTGCAGAGCAGTAACAAACAGTTGAATAGAGGAACAAACACGTTTTGCCTGGTGCACTCTTATAGACACAAAGTTTGGCCCTTGCACTTCAAAACACAGGATTTGTGTCAATGGAATCACTTTGCAGACACACTGAGGCTGATTGAAATCACAGCCTGCTTGCACGCCCCTTTCCCCCCTTGCCCCATCTCCCTTAAGAGTGAATGCTCATCAACTTATTCTCCTGCCAAAACAAAAACCAGTCCATTTTCAAGCAGGTCATGTTTACTGCGCTTGATGTGATGAACAGTGCAATGTGCATGCAGACATTTAGGCTATATAAAAGTTATCAATGAGTCCCCTCTTGAATATGAAGATTTCTGAGCTTTCTCCATCCACAAAAAATCTCCAAGGAACGGCAAAGAAACCAGTACTGGGAGAGAGATATTTTTTCTGCAGCACTCAGTACCCTCAACCTGTATTTTCTATCTGCAGGTCATATAATAGGTTCATATGATAGGCATTGCATTGATTTGTCTTTGCACTGAGTATCATCAGGAAAAGACAAAATATTAGCAATTCATTGAGTTTGCTTCCTTTCTGGGCACTTAAAAAAAAAAAAAAAAGATGTTCCTATAGTGGGAGATTCATTTAAAGTTAACCTGAGGTCAAGCTGTATCTTGCTGTGTCTGAAATTGTAAACATGCCTAGCTTAAACTAAGAGACATTGTCGAGTTTGTTCTTGCTTCCTGTGGATAGCGGGAACAGAGGTTATGAGAGTGAGGGGAGCTGTGTAAAAAGTCAGCATATGTTAGTTCTTGTTTGTTCTCATAATGGTATCAAAACCAGGAAGATATGTTGGTCCTGTGGGTTTACCAACTCAGTCATGCTTATTCATCCTCAACGGGTTTGGTAGAAAAAGTCCCTGCAGCTTTGCAACTCCAGCTGTGGTCCAAAGAGATTACCCTGCCTAACTTCGTTAACGTTTGTATAACCATCTTGCTCAGAAAAAAAACTCCACTTCAACAAAGCATTCGGGTTTTTTTTTTCACATCTGTGCTTAAACATCACCAGCTTCTGTTGGACCTCTGCATGAATCTGTTTATCAAATCAGTTCTTCTTAGGTTATCCCAAAGAGTGAAGATAGTTATGAACTATTCTCCAAATACTCCAAACTGGCACAATTTCAGCCTGTTCTGGATTGCAATACTCATGGGTGCAACACCTCACTCCTATGAATTTACAGGCTCTGGCACAAAAAACACTTATAGTCTAAACGCTTAAGTCTATCTTCTCTACATATATTTGCTTTCAGTTGCTCCATAGGTCAAGCAGTAGGAGGGCCTGTTTGCAGTTTCAAAGACCTTAAGTTCAGTCCTGGATGGTAGTTGTGGTTGTATGGATGTGGTCATGGTTCACTACACAGCTGTGCCTTAGCCATGATAAAGGGTAAAGCTTGGCAGAGGGTCAGGCTGTGGGATACATACACCCAAACAGCTCAGCAATCCCACTGACCAGAGCACTCACTTTGTCCCAGTCATTTAAGGCCTCCAAAGAATTATTCCAGGAGCTCAGGAATAATAACACTCCTCCGTCTCTGCTAGCTGCCTTGAATGTGGCTCCTACCGACACCATGGACTCCCCCACTGGCAGGACAAATAAAGTCATGTTTTCTTAGCTCCAGCCTCCTCACTCCCTGGGAGGATTCATGTGATTTCAAGGTGATTTGCAACAACTTTCATTTCTTCATGTTCTGACAGCAGTGTTAAATAGCTTTTTTTTTTAGCCATGACAGATGTTCATAGGAGTATTGCAGCTTTGGAAATCTCTGGCCATCTTGGACTCTACTTTCCCATCCTGAATTGACTTTGGAGGCTTTTTCTTATATGACGTATTCAAGGGTATGAAAGAAAAAAAGATTTTGTTTTAACATATGAATAGGGAGTGTTTGATGAGGTGAGGTACTGTTTCAGTGAGAAAGGAATAACCAAAACCATGAAGCTGCAGAGAAATGTCCACAAGATCACCCGATGTAGAATTAGCACATAATGAGAGATTACCAGCATCCTTTGAGATTTTGTAACAGATCATGTGTACTTACGTGTGGTCCTAGCCCAATGTAAATGCACTTTGAACCACCAATGGATAGCCATGAAAGGTGGTAACTTCTGAAAACATTGCATTGTTGATGATGCTCAGGGTTCACATTAGTGTTCAACCTAAACAAGGACCAAGCATTTTCCAATTATTAAAAGGAGAACAATAATCAGTTATTCAGATTTTTGGTGCCAGAGTTGAATCCAAGGTAGAGGTAAAGAAAGCACAATTCAGAAAGAAGCTACAGTGTGTGGCTGAAGGAAATACATGAAAGAAAGTTTTTCTTCACTAAGGAATGTTGTAGGGAGAGCTGTCTCTTGTGAAAGGTTAGGAATTGATAAGTCTTCGGTGCCTTGGTCCAGAATCAAACAGCCAAAAGTCCACATACATTCTTCTGTCTAGTGTTCCCCTCTGTCTGGCTCCACATCTTTGGAGGTATGTCATCCATGGGGCAGACTGAGTCACAGACAGAGGAGGAATTTGGATCACTGGCTTTCTTAGCCTGGCACTTCAGCCTAAGATATTAAAACATCTTATGAAGAAAGTCCAAATATGAAATTACTTAGAGTGAGCGAGCTCTTGAAAACATTGGCTGCAACACCGTCTTTCTTTGTATTGCTTTTACCCTCACTGTTTGCTGCCTGAACTCTCCCTGCTCAGAGGGTAATGCTTATATAGGCAGCAGAGCAACCCCCCCCCCCCCAGTCCTCAGCTGGGGAGGCACTTCCAAGGCACTTGATTACATTCCCATGCCCTATGGTGCAAATGGCCCAGCTGCTACCAGTGATGAGTTAGAGCATCATCAAATATCCTTTTCCCAGTTTATTGCAAAATTGCCTTCTAGGGAATCATTCCACAGCACCAGCACTCCTTCTTCTCTATATCCTTCCAGGCTTGCCAAGTTCTACCTGAAGAGCTGGCCAAAGAAGGAGATAAATTCACTCAGCCGATGTATTACAGCAGTGTGGCTTGTTTTGGTTCATTCTGCCTCTTAGTACTAACGGTAATTGCAGTGGAGATGGTGCACTGACTACCTACTGGAATACCAGCCTCCCATGGGCTTTTTGCATATTTGGTGTGCAATGCCTATGCACATATGCTTTCTAGAGTTTGCTAATCCAGAATCACATCTGGGTCACTCTTGACACTGATCTGTCCGCACCAGTTAATGTAAAGCTAGTATGGATTCAGCCCCTTCAGCTACAAGTATGCTTTTTGTGTTGAGCTTTGCCCTTTTCAGAAACACATTCTGGTTTTCAACTGCTGCAGTGCTACTCTAGCTAGATTCACTTTTAAGAGCACTTTGTAATGTTTTGGTCTCAGAAAGCAACCTCTATGCTTATTTCTACACTCTTTTGTTCCTTATCCAATGTGCAAATGCATTGTGATTGAAAAGTGCCATTATTTGTGAGATGGTTTTCATTTTCAGACAGCACATCTGCATAAGTGAAATAGGACTTGTTCCTGCTCTTAACTGTGCAGAAAGAAAAGGGAATATTGGGTACAAAACCCAAGCACTTTCTTAACGAGGAAAGAATTTTTGTGATGGAAGTATAAATACTATAAGATAAGACTCAGATAAAACTGGCCTGGAGAAAAAAAGGGAGACAGATAAACTAATCGATGCTAATGGATGAAGAGGGGAAGGATGGTCCAGTTGGTGAGGTATTACTCTGGGACCCTGGAAACTGTCAGATTGCTGCAAATGAAGGTATTAATGTGTTTTAAGATATTGCCTCTGCTCCTCTGGGTCAGCACAACAGATTGCATGTACTCCCTTGGTCTGGTCACTGGAAGTGTGAGGAGTTACTTTAAACCCCTATTATACTGTGGTCTTACTTCTTCTCCAGGTGGTCATTCATCTTCCTTCAAGTCCCATCTGCAGAGTTCATGCGCTGCCGGCAAGGTGTGACTATCTCCCTGTTCTCAGTTTACAAAGCAGTTTTGATCACTGTAGACTGCAAACTGCCCAGAAGGTTTAAAATCGGTGGAACCACTAGATCAGTCATCCTAACCCCGCTTCAACACCGGGCAGAGTTTCTCCTGATGAGTCCTGCACTGAGTCCAGCAACAGCCTTGTGAACGTCGTGCAGAACAGCATCTCATCTTGAGTTGAAAGATCAACAGACCGAATCTTCTTTTTGATAAAAGGAAAAGGTTAAGCTTTTTCACTCCCTCACACTGCAAAATATTTTCTAACTTTTTCTACAGTGCTACTGAACAGCTTTGTCTTTTCTATATTATTAGGCATAGTTTTACTCCTTCTACCAACAAACTTTTTGCTTCAGATATACTTTAAAAGCTCTTTCAAATAGGCCCTCTCAGACAGGAATCCTCCAAGCTCTTAAATTCCATTATTTACCTCTGTACACCTCAAAATCTCCCACTTCTATTTTTTGTTTTTCTTGTTTTCATTTATTTTATATTGATTTTCTGACTCTTTCTGTTTTTACTTTGCCATCTGTCCTTATGAAATCACACCTTTTTAGATATCTAATAAAAAACTCCCAGAGTTCATGTACATTTTTCATCTACTTTTCCTCCTCTGAATCAATTTTACTCATTAATCTTTCCGGCCAGAGACAAGAGGCCTTTCAGAAGTACCAAGGATATAAATGATAGGTTGAGACACTTCCATTTTCCTATGAGAGCTGTTATCAGGCTATGATCACTGACCCCTCAGAAACCACCAAATTCCAGTTCCGTGAGTAATTCATCTTTATTAGGTAATGAGTTCCAAAATAAGCAGCTTGTGTTACATGTGTGACCTTCTCATGCTACAAAATGACCAGAAGAAACTTTAGTGATGTTTTAGCTGGGTTTCCATCTTTCATTAAGGACTGCGTAGAGCAGCTGATACAGTCAGTCCGTTTAGGTGCTATTCTGTTATAAAGGCAGGCAATCAGTTCATTGTGTGTGCATTCGGCTGGAGTTCCTGAACTGGTGGGTCAAACCCCCACCAGTTGTCTTAAAGACACACAGAAGAAGTTACCATGGGTCTCACTGACATATATGGCATGGGATTTGGTTGCCCACAAATGAGTATCCTGTGTCCCTATGCCCAAGATATATCCATATACTCAAGGCATATGAGAAGCCTACAGAAGATTGCCAGATGTGACCAGGGTCCTGCAGAAGAACTGTACCAAAGTCACCAGACATCAAGTGAAGTTGAGAGCTAAGAGCTCCTCCGTTGGTCCTGGTAACTGCCTGTAAGGACAGGCTTTCATTTGGGGAAAATCGGCCTCGTGCTTACTGTGGGGGAAGAACTGCATAGAGCCCTCCTCACTTATGAGTCTACGGGCTGCAGGCTCTATCCTGTCTTTTGGAACTTGTTCGTATCTCCAAATGTTTTTTTTGTGATCTCATGGGATGGAGTTGCTTCCTGATTAAGAGATGCTCAATGTCTAGCTTTGGTCTCTGTGTTTCTCCTTTCTCTTCACATTTCTTTTATCATGCTGGTTTTGTTTGCTTTGGGAAAATTGCAAAACAGCTGATCCAAACCTCATGAAAGTCAGTGGGAGGCTTTGAACAGGCTTTGATGGGGTTTGGATTAATCAAGTGAGAAATAATGATAGACTGACAGATTCAGCTTTGGCATTAATCCTTTTGGTTGAAATGGCTGGCTGACTCTCATTGTAATATATGTCTGTTGTTTCTTTTAAGTATTCTTACTTAACTATTCAGAATTGAATAAACAGCTCTCGGAAGGGAAAGAAAGAGAACAAACTATTTATCATTCTTTATTGCAAGTAGCTGTTTGCATTACATTAGCACCCGGTGGCTTTGCTGAGTCAGGTGCTGCAAGAGCATGGGCTCGGAAACACAATCTCTGATGAATTCCTGTAGCAAGTGTAACATCACCCTCAGTCCCCAGTTGGGGACTTGAAACACAGAGGAATTAAGTCACTATTCTTCAAGTAGATCTGGCTTAACTCTTTGAAACAAGGTTTAATGGAAACCCAATAATTGCAACAGTCAGTGGAACAATCTGGGCTTCCCTTTCTCCAAAACATAGTTTCTGGGAGATTGGTGATTCAACTAAGGGTAAGCTGGACCTTTCAGGACAATTTGGACACAAAAGGGCTGTGGACTTGCTGAGTAGTACCTCCTAGTCCCTCCTAAGACAAGCAAACAGCATGGCGTCAGCAGTGAGCAGCCAATCGTTCAAACATGGTTAGACATACTGTCAATGACACAGAGGTGTCGTATTTGCATATTTGTTAGCTTTTTGGTCTCTGGCACATTTATTAAGGGTGCCGTGGTAGTAAGTTGATGACAAGTTTGCAAGCAGAGTCAGCTGATATTCCCCAGACTGGTTTGGTGTCCAAAACACAGCCTTTGTTTCATCTTCCCCTCCAAGATCCCATTCCAGCTTTGACCACCTGGAAGGGCTATGGAGTCAGGTCTGGGAGAAGCTGTCTAGGCTGAAACAAGACAGATCAGGTGCTGAAGTGCATCTGGTCTGGGTTCACAAAGACACTTCGGTAAAGAATCAGGGTTCCTACTTACTTTAAGGGAAAGCTAAGTGTCTGAGTATTTCTGTTCATTTTTTAATCTTGACTGTTGTGGCTTTCAAATGATAAACCCACAGAAAAGGTGAGAGGATGCTACTAATTCCAAAAAGTTCTTTAAACAGTAGAGAGAGCAACAACACTGGTGCTAAGAGCTGACAGTTTGCATCCTAGCCTTTATCCTTGTGTGAAATCCATGTAACAATAGTTATTTCTTGACACTGATTAATGTATAATCTAATTACAAAAACCCCTGAGAATGGGAAGCCTTGCTTCCTTGTCTTCATTCCCAATGTAAGTTTGTTTCACACTACACATTCTTTACTGACAGCCTTCAGTTTATCTATCTGATCGGTTTGGACAACTGCTAGAATAAGAATATGTAGTATTCATAATTCTAATATGTAGAATAAGAGACTCTCACTGTTCACTTCATTAATGATGCTTGCTGAATTTCCATTGAGTGTAAAGTGAGATCAGATGTAGATGTCACTGTATGGCGAATGGACTCAATACTGTTCCCTAAGCATAGGTATTTTTTTGGCATTTGGCATTTGGCATCTAGGAAATCGGAGATCTCCACACGGGACTGGCAGATGTGACACAGTATGTATGAAAGCCTTATGTCCTCTTGGAACAGCAGCTGGAATTTGGGTGGAATACCCTGGAGCATCTCCAGTATCACTAGATTCCCAAGACTAAGCAACTGCATTAGTCAATGGAGCTGGCATAGCCTTGGCATGTGCTCCTAAAGCAGATAGCTAAATCAAGGTCTCGTCCAGCTTTCTTTCTGTTGATCGTACAGGAAGCCCAAGAGGTGGGTGACCAACTCAGTGCACCTACAGCAGGATGAGGAATCTTCTGTTTGCTCCTGGAGGTCCCTGTGCAGCATGAAGTGTTTGACTTTCCCAGTGTCATTGCCATAATAGTCACGATTATCAAAAGGGTCCTTCCACAGCGATTACAGCTGAACTGTGGTAGTAATTGACTTTTTTGGTACTCAGGGTTGCTTATAAGGCCAAAATATAAAGAAACACTGTCATTGTCAGAAGATATTTGCCTTCCTTGCCCTGTCCTTTTACAAGGAATAATAATGCCAGAGTTCATTTGCAGCAAGATGAATGGCTTCAAAGGGTTCCCAATAAAAAACACAGCCTCATGTGGGGTTGCTGCATATTTTAGTGGGAGGTCTGGAAGAAATATGATCCCCTCATCTTAGGCTGCCAAGTGTGGGTAATTGTCATACTCTGAAGATTGTAGATAGGGATATCTTTGGCAGTTTGTGTCCAGTCAATAGACTTACAGCTATTATGCAATTTCCCTTTGCTGTAGGTTTAGTTTGTTCTGTCACAGAAACAGAGGGAGTATTTCTAGAGCATCCATAAAGGAGCAGCTAGCCTCCCATGCACAGTATTTGCTTGGCAGAGGAACGCTGTCCTAATAAGAATAGAAAATGCAGAGAAATTTTCTAACCAGGCAACATTACACCGGGACACGCTTATTCACTGAGTCCAGCATAGTTTGTTGCATACATCTTAAGTTTGATGAACTTCTGCTGAAACGATAGGATCCAGTAGGCAGCAAAACAGAGGATATCGTCCCAGAACTGATATCCAGAACTCTTCTTATCCTAGATGGCATGAACTCTGTTCAAGACATGTAGAAAGTACTAAAGCAGTGGCAGCTCCTGTTTCAGGACACAGGAATGAAGCCAAAGTTCTTCCTCCAACTTTGCTCCTACAAGAAGTGGCCTCCATGAGATTTCTGCATGTTTGGAAATGTGCGATTTGGCCTTCAGGCATTGAAAGGGGTGTTAAAAAGGGGTGAGCATTTTACCCTGCCTTTGTGTGTGTGTTGGTGTGCTACTAACTGATATCCTTCGGCTCTTACTGTCTCTTTCCACAGCGGGAAGAGGGACTAATGGAAAGAAAAATTCAGTATGTTCTTTTATCTAAACATGTGCTTTGTATGAACTATTTACACATTTCAACCTTTTCCATCAAAATCTTGAAGGGTAGTATAAAACAAGCACAAAAACCTCAACGACCACAAAACAAAACAACAACACAGAGTCCCGTTTTCGTCTTTCATCCAGTTTCCTTCCCTCCAGCCACAGAAAGAGTCTAAATTAATTTATCGCATCATTGATTTCATAGCACAAGATGAGAAGTTTTCATGTATCTGACATCTGAAAAATAACCTCCACCCACTGGAGTGGGACCCTGCAGTCCAGCCACTGATGTGGTGAGGATAACAGGGAAAAGGGAGGCAAAAATTTGAGATATTGCCATCATTTTTTATGAGGACAGAATTCCTGCTCTAAATCAAATCCATGCACACTTTTGAACTTCAGACTACTTTTGTTCAGCACTCAGGTCAGTGGGAGTTTTAATGGTGAACTCAAAGAGATGAAGATCTAGCCATAAATGAGTTATCCTGCCTTTTCCAATCGTGGCTATTTCTGTTCTCACAGTCAAGACCCAAAACTGTTCCCAAGCCCTGGTCTCCTGATTTTCCCTATCGGATTTCCGCAAACATAGTCTCAGTCCCAGCTAGAAAGCACCTTCCAGAGAACTAGGGATTTCCTTGCACCTGAGCGTGACCATGGATACCATGAAATAAAACCTCCATGTGAGCCAGCTGGGTGATGGAAAGTTGGGCAAGGTGTGGAATGCGCTGTGCTGGAACCTGCTTCAGCAGGCTAATAAAATCCTGAATGTCATGAGGAAGGTGACTAGGGCACTATTCCTCATTGTCTTTTGCACTACCAGCACTTCTGCAATCAAATAAAAGTGCTGGGTAGCAGTTTCAGAAGAAGCCAAAGAAGATCATTTTTCATATGAAGCATAGCTAAACTATGAAACTTGTTGTTGAAGACAGTGTGGATGCTAAATGTTTAAAGGGTTTCAACAGGTAGACAAACCTAGGAAAGGTAAAAATCCTGCAGGGCTGTTAAATAGAAAGACATCGCATCCAGCTTAGGAAGCTCCTGAGCTGCAGACTTTCATTTTGTGCTCACCTTATTTCTATAGTTTCCTATAGGCATCTGTTTTTGGCCACCGTCAGAGATAAGATATTATTCTTTTTCAGTTTATGGAGTTGATTTACATTAAGTGGCTTGACTAGAAATTCCACATCCCCCATCACGTGGACCTAAGTGGTCCATTGTATACGGTCAGAGAACGTTTAGCACAGTTTCATGCCTCTTCAAGATGGTACCAGTTTTAAAACTGCAGACATACTCAAATAAGCATTTTTTTTTTCATTTTTCTTCACTATATTGAGGCTTATGTGAACCCACATTCACAGTTTATCTGGGTTGTTCCATGTTGCAAACATCTTGCACAGTGGGCTGGCTCCTCTCCTCCCATGCCAGTCTCTACCAACATCGCTGGGATACCCCAGCAGTATCACTGTCTCCCAAATGGAGCCTTTCCTGCAGATCCGAGTGTTTCAAAATAGCCTTAATTCCTTCAGTGTTTCCTTTCAAACTTTTTTTCTAGGTGAAGGTCCCCTTGCTCTTCTTACCAGTCTTTGAATAGCCTTGTTTTGATACGGAAACAAATGACAGTCTTCTTTCAGAAGGAACACGTCACTCTGCTCCATGCCTTAGCCAGAGGTGATTAGCAACTGGTTAGCACTTGGACATTCCCTTTGACTTCAGGTGGTAGGGGGCTCTGTTGCTGAATATTTTTCACAAGTTTACAGTCTATTCCTGTTGGGGTGTTGCAGACCTAAGGGTGCCATAGACATGCTCAGTGTGAAACTCAAGCTCATCTGATGCTGGCTCTGGATCTCACTGTTGCCTAGTTCCATCCTGTTGTCATCTGTGGCCTGTGATGAAGAAGAGTTTGGATGAGTTGATCTAGGGGTTCTATTGACTTTAAACTCTCTGGGTGGTCTGCAGCCTACCCCAACTGAAAGTGCTTTATAAACTGAAGGCATAAAGATAGTTTTGCGGAGAGGGCTGTTCATGCAATCCGTGTATGAGCCCTGAAGAAAGGTGCACGCTGCCCCAGGTGTCAGATGCAGCTACAATGTCACCTCTCCTCTCCCCACCACACGACTCCATGTGTGCTCTTCTGCTTGGGAGATGCCCCTTGCCCCATGACACAGAGTTCTGGTCTTGGAGATGTGCTAGAGAAGGTCTGTGTGGGAAGTGCATTTGCATACTGTTTTCTTATCTCTTCAAACTACCCCCCTCATAGCTTCCTCCTCCTTTCCTTCCCTCCTGCCTGCATCTTATCTCTTACTTGGCAACTCAAAAAAAAATCTTTCTTCCTGCTATAGAAAGAGACAGTAAAAAAAGGTTGAATCACCGGCCATGTCTGATGATGACCTAGGTCATGTCTTTGGCAGAGTCAAGCTCTTACAGCTTGCTCTCCTGAGTTCTTGTCTCAAGCCTAGGCTATCAGGATATGGCCCTGCAGGGGAACGGACATGATACTTTTACTTTCTCATCCCTGCCATTCTGCTTCTCTAAGAGGATTTCAGACGCAAACAAAGGAACATTTTGATCCTCAGAAACTTGAGTACTGCTGCAGAGCTCGGTTGGCGTGAGGCCAGAAGTCGTTCTTCCTGCAGTGAAATAAAACTGACTGCCACCAAGATCTGTGGAGGTTTTCACCTGCTTCAAAGTCATGATTAGAAGGATCCTCCTGGCTCACTGTGTTCAGAGATTATAGTGTAGCCTGTAATTTAAATTTCCCCAGGAATTTATCAAGCTGCATCTTACATCAAGATGGATTTTTTTTTCTTTTGCGTGACATCCACAGCTCTTTTAGATAAAACATAATGTAGCTTCATTTTTTCTTTAATAGACATTCTGATTTTCAGCCAAACTGAATATTTGTTATAAAGTGCTTGATATGAGAATGGCTGAAGCAGGATACTGGAATGACTGGTCCAAGTAGCTGATCACAGTGATCGATCTATTCCTTTGTTTATTTAGCACTGTCATTAGCAAACAGGAGAAAGAGAAAGGCATTCCTACGGCGGTATTCTTGTGAAGCTGGAGTGGAAATGAAGCACAGCCCAAGATGAGAGAGATGCCACAGAGACAGATGCTATTATCTTCAGAAAGAATTTCACACTTCAAATATAGCAGCAGGAAAACCAAAGCCCAATGGGATGCAAAACTGTTGGTGTTTTGCCCTTCTTTCCTCCCTTCAGCCCTCCATGCCTTGCTTGCTTCTGTCTCCAAGATGCCTAAGTCATTGCAGGTTTGCTATATAAGAGGGAAAATGGATGCTGGGCAGGATTAATCAAAAGGGCTGATACTTCAAGGGTTTCAAGACAGGATCCTGCTAAAGTCAATGGACTTTGTACCTGTGCCCCAATTAAGAAGGCGAGTGCAAAGGGGTAGCTGAGTTGTTTGCTTGTATACGCAGGGGTTTTCTACAGAATGTTGCCTGTAGATACTTGAGAATATCTGCAGGGGAAAAAAAAAGACCTGGAAAACAGTTTTGAGAAAGAGGAGGAATTTTGGACTCCTCTACAGAAAACACTCCCAAATTAATTCCATTACAGGTACTTGCTTTCAAGACTAGCATTGATTTTCTTTCTGACTCAATGCTGCTGGCCAGGTTTACTAGGAGATGCTCATAGAGGATGCTGAACTTTAATAGCAGCCAAAGATCTATCACAAAAGCAAGGCAGGCATTTGAGAGATTGATTCATACATTTTTGGGTGTAAATCAGCAGAACCTTTTGGATGAGACAGAGGTATTCAGCTAGTATCTATCAGCTTAGTCCTTTTGAGGTCAGTGGAGGTAAACTGATTTAGTTCAGCTGAGAATCTGGCCCAAGATATTGTTTAAGAGTTATGGGAAACAGAGACACCTTCAAGACTGGGCTGCAGCGTTGGTCAAACCGAAAGGCTTAAAGAAAAAGGACAAAAAAAGGCATCAGACACTCTAAGAGATGGTTGTTAACAGCTGTCCAGGGAGAGTTTATTCTTCTTAGAAATGATTAGCTCATGCTCTTGGCAATTTTTCTGGGAAAAAGGTATGGACCACCTCTCTTTTAATGGAGCAGAGGAGTGATAAAGGAACTGCTGAGTGAATCATTAAAGGGACTAAATCAATCCCCAATTTTTGGCAAATGGAGAAACCAGTTCATGGAGCTTGGACACACTGCAAATACTCTGCCTTGCAATACAGCTGAGTCCAGAACTGCTAGGTCCTGGCCTAATGACGAGCTCCGTAGGGTTTATTTGAGTGAGTGTATCCCTCTGAAAATCTTTAAAGGACGGGTGTCTACTTTTGTACAGCGGGTCTTGACAATTTTCAGGGTGCAGCAAGACCATGCAACAGCCAGAAGAGCCCACATTTTTGGCTCAAAGTTGGAAGCATTCATGGACTTTGAAAATTTCCCTTTCTTACTTTTTAGCTACTTAGAAGTTGGGTAAGACCCCTCCCTTCTCAACATAGGTCCTCACGGAACTATTTCCATTTTCCTCCTCTGCTGAGAACTGCCTGAATCTCTCAGTGCTTGAAAATCTTTCAAGATACATGTGGAGGGTCTAAATAACTGTTTAGTCTAAGCTAGGCTCCCTTCCAACCAATAGAAAGGTCCCAACACTTGACAGAGATATTTCCAAAGCTAAAGCACGCTGTTAAAATATCTTCTTTTGCTTGCATGCTCAGATAATTTTCCATTTTATGTATGGTCTTGCAAGAGTTAACTGTGTTCATTGCTACAAAGTCTAGTGTGTCATCTTTTATTCTATGCAGTGCACTGCTTTTGCAGGTAGAAATTCTGTTCTCAGACACGCATTTCTCTGAGTTATTCCAAAACCAAAGCCAAAATGTCTGGCAGAGGTCACCTTGACTGGTCTGAGTTTTACCTCTTCCACATTGCACAGCATGAGCTGTGCCTAATGGAATAGGCCATTCCAGCTGGATTATGCCAGAGTCTGTTAAAGGAACAATTCCCTGCATCTAGCCTTTTCCAGCCTGACATGACAATAACTGACAATTTAAATTAATATGATTTAGAATTGCATCTCCTTATGACAATATCATTAACCAAAGTAACTAGCAATGCTCAGCGTTCAAGTAATTGCTGAGGTGTGATGGGCTGCCATGTAAAACTGTATCTCCTCTTGCAGCACGCTTGTGGCACCCTGAGCACCCTGGTCTGGTGATGCTTAGTGCTTTTGGTACCGGGTCCTAGGACTCAAGAATGTTAGTTTTCATTTGAACGAATTTTGTCTGGGCAAAAGTTGCAGTTCTATGCCTGTATGGGACTGGGAGAGGTTTCCTTATTTAGATTTGATTCTGAGTAGTAAAAGCATTATAGACCGGGACTTAGTTAAGCAGAAATGCAGAGCAGGAATTAATATTCATTGTGAGGAAAAGCAAAGAAATAGTGATAAAGAGGAAAAGCCTTGCTGGCAATCTCATTTTTTATTTTTACATAATTCAGCCTTTTTCCCCACAGAAGCAAGCAATCAGAAGAGTTAAAGGACTTGTGTCCAGGAGAATGACAAAGCACTACTATTACAACATTTTCTTTTATACTACACAGCATTTCCATATTCTTTTGCATTCATTTAACAGGTTATTAGAATATCTCTTGGTATTGGCTAGACAACAATTTATTGACATTTGTGCCACTCGTATACATGAGATCATTACGGTCATGTCTTTTGGGATTGCGATGCCTTACCTGATATTTCATCAAAGTCTTTGAAGTCAAGTCAGCCTAAGCTCATTTCCATCTCACCACAAATTCAACACCATGCAGTGCCAGAGCATTCAGAGCTGCCCTGAATCCATTTCCACCTAACAGACTACCACAGCAAAAGGCTTTATTGTTTTACATTTTCCCTGGTCAAAAGTTAATAACTCCTATTTTGTTTCATCAGCTGAAAGACTTTCTGTCCAGTTCATCCTCTGAGGACCCAAATTTTTTCTACTTTTACCATGGCAAAAGTCTTCATGTGGCTACAAAAGTTGTCTTATGGGACATCACAGATGTCCTGTTCCTGCTGTTTCACATTGTAGCCTCTGTGAAGTGGTGGCAGATCCTAGGAATTCAAATACATGGAGATATTGCTCTGTACATCTGCATGTCCCCTGTGAGCCTGCCATCACTTTCTAAAAGCACTTTTTTCCCCTTCATTTTTTGTTGAACAAATGTCAAGAGATGTCATACTTCAGTAGAAACATTCCACAGTTTAACAGTGATAAATGCAGATCAGAGTTCTGTTCTACATCAAGCATAAAAAAAGAGAAGCATTTTCTCCCAGAATTTCCTTTCCTCTAAATAAGAGATTTTCCCCCTTTATTCATATTTATTTAGTTTCCTTGGAACTTATTTATAAGCACAAGGTTCTAGCTCCCTCTTTCTTCCTTCCTTCCTTCCTTCCTTCCTTCCTTCCTTCCTTCCTTCTTTCCTTCCTTTCTTTCTTCCTTCTTTTCTTCCTTCCTTCCTTCCTTCCTTCTTTCCTTCCTTTCTTTTCTTCCTTCTTTCCTTCCCTCCTTCTTTCCTTCCTTCCTTCCTCCCTTCCTTTCTTTTCTTCCTTCTTTCCTTCCTTCCTTCCTCCCTTCCTTCCTCCCTTCCTTCCTCCCTTCCTTCCTTCCTTCCTTTTCTTTTTTCTTTGTTTCTTTTTTTTTTCTCCTGACAAGAACCAGTGATCTTGTTGACACTGTTGATTTTTCTGTTCTCACTGTGATACCCAGGACAACAAAGTAATCAAACTCCTCTTCTAGACTCTGCCCTTTGGTAATAGGAACCCTTCAAAAAGCATCAATCATCAAGTGGCATTCCCCAGTGTGTTGGGAAATTCTCTATTCTCAGAAAAACATCCTCAAATTCTTCCTCAATTGCTTTGATCTTTTTGCACTTCTGATAATTACCCTCTGTGAGGAGATCAAGAGTTTAACAGATTATTAGTAAGTGTTATTCCCCAGGTACCGTTACCCAGTTTATAACTGATTTAAGCATTTACCTTATGTACTCCTCTTATCGATTTTAGCTCAGCATTGGCAACTCTGAATTTTAACCATTGAGCTTCAACTGCATGTGGCCTTTGGTTTCTTTTAACAGTAGCATCACTGTTTCTGGCACCTCTGTAGCTCCTGTCAGTCTGTTCAGCTTAAAAGCCCCATCTATTTCCAGTCTGCCGCAGTGCCGTGTGTTGTACCTACAAAACTTTTTATAGTTCCTTTCTTCCCCTAGGCACATTTTCATAATGCTTCTGGCACTATGTAGTTCAGTTATCACTTAGAGCCAAGGAAGCTGACAGCGCTCTGGTACGTTCGTTGCCAGAGTTTTGAGAGAAAATAAGAGCTTTTGTATAACATAATGGAGTAGCTGATTCCAACTGACTCATGCTAAACTGAGGTAAAGACTGCACCACACACAGATGATCTAAAAATAATGACCATGAGAATCTCCAACAAATCAGTCATGCAATTTCCACTGTCAGTTCCTGGGACCTCAAAATGCTGGCCTGGAGGGTGTAAAAATGGTCCAGGCTCATTGCAAATCATTTATAAGGTCAGACTTCAAACGGACAAGCTCTCTTGTCCCACTGTCCTCTTTCAGAATGGTTTGCGATTACGCAGACACAGGCGCAGGCGGTGTTGGGTTTTTGGACCAAAAACTGCCATGGAGAGCTGCTGGTCCATCTTCTCCTGTCTCACCACAGCTGCAGTGAAGAGGTCTCCTTCTGAATGGCCTGGCTTGGCTGTGCATTTTGGCACACGCTAGACTTTATCAAGTCACCTGGTGGGAGTCTGGGCTTCCCTTTCCCCCATCTCAAGGCCATCTCACTCAAGAATTTCAGACAGATCTCTCTGCTGCGGTCATGGCACACCTGGTGCATGCTGTGGGCCGTGTAGATGATGGCCAAAAGCTCCCTCATATGTTCCTTGAATCCTTCTGGCCAGGTGGACACCCCATTTCATGACAAGGCTATCCTACACGATCTAAAATCCCTGTTCACCTGACCTCTCCTTGATCCTACTGCAACGGGCAGAGCATGGAAGAGTGCGAAAGAGAGTTTCTGCCATTTGGGGGGTCTCATCCTTGTTGTTTCGCGGGACAGGAACTCAACAGGCGACAGGACAGCCTCCGCACCCACCCACAGCAAGAGAAGATCCTTTTTATCCATTCAAAGAAGGCTTTGAAATAATACCATCAGTATCTCAAGTTTTCTGCCCTTCTGTTGCTTAATTTCCCTCTAACAGGGGCTCTGAAATTTGTCCAGAAATCTGCCTTCAGGTTCCTATCTACATTGTTTTATTGGATTGCTGAGGTTTTGATTTATTATCCCAAATGTCTGGCCAATGTAAATGTTTCCTTTCCTTCAAGCCAGAAAAGATTTGTAATATGCCTACAAATAATACTCCGATCTGACCACATCAATGAGATGGCAGTAAATTACACAGAGGCACACACAAAGCACTCACTGGTATATGTTGTTGTGCATAATTCTATGTTACTCGTATAACTCACAATCCAGCTTTTATCTCAGCCTGAAAATGGCTGTACCATCCAAGCAGTTCTTCCCCTTTTAATGATGAATGCCAACCCTTATTAATCCTTCTTCTACAATTCCTACAACTCGGGCAGAGAGGAGTTATCTCATCTGATAGCAAAAGGTTGTCATCATCAGGAACATGAAATCTCCTTTCTGGGGTCAACATATTTGACATCTGCAAAAGGTTATCTCTTCAGTGCTCAATTTTGCAGCTGGCTCATATCCTGCGAAATATTTTTATGGAAAAGTCTACAGGAATTTCTTACTCCTTGATGGTTCTTTAATGTTTTCTGCAGAAGCTGATCTTCTCACAGAGTGCTAAGCATACACCACAGTTATTCTTATTTTGGGGAGAAGAGGGTCATACTTGTCAGTGCTTGTAATGACCTTAAATTCAAGGCAGAATTGGCAGTGAATGGTGAAAATTCACTAAGACCAAATTCGTTAATCCTAGGTTTCTTAAAATCCTGGACCCTGGAGCTGGGTGAGTACATAGCCACTTTATCCCCCCTCCCCCGGCCTTCTGTTCGCTTTTATTAAAATTAAGCCTTCTTTTAGCTAAAAAGATTTTTCACTTTTCAAGGGTTCAAGAAAAGAGCCTGAAAATGTGTCACTAGTGGTCTCACAGCTCAAAAACCCTAGCTGATGAAAAATTCTCCACACATATAAAATAAAGCCATTTTTGTGCAGTGGAAACCAGGATGTCTGCTCTCCAGTGCGTATCAGGGCTGGTTGATTTTTTTCACTGAATCACACGGAGTCCACGTGTGAGCTTCTACCTTATAGAGCACCAGAAGCTCCTCTGGGGCTGGGATTGGATTCTTCCAACCAAGAAGACCAATTTGTCTTAGTTGGAGCCTCCATAAATCTTCCTCCATGTGATCTCGCTGGTCATTAATAAAGTCGGAGCTTTCATCACAGCTTTTCTCTAGACGGTCAAGCCTCTTGGCTCTAATTGGATGCTGATTTTCATTAAGCCCTGTAGAAGCTTGTGGGAGTTTATCTCAAGTTTAGCTGCCATTGGGACATGGGGTGAAAGCTGTGACGGGATGCAGCAAGGGGACAGAGAGGTCTTCCTATGTGCATCGAGTCACAGTCAGAGCACATACCCCCATGTCCTTAGGAGACCAGGCGGAAAACAAACTCAGCAAGGCTGAGAGTTCATGTCGTATGAAATCAACCCCCGAAAGGCCATGGATGCAGTTTGATTTCCTCTGTGGCTGAGCGCAACCGGCTTTAATCATTACAAGGCTGTTTCTCTCCACGCCAAGCATCAGTTTCATTCAGCAGGTGCCTCGCAGCAGTTTTGCTCCTGCAGGAGGGAGCAGATGAACAGATCCAAGCAGATGAGTCCAGATCCCAGTTCTGTGGCTTGGGCTTTTCTCCAATTATTATCTTTTCTCAGACAGGGTTTTTCTGAAGCCACAAAGGGAATCCCATCCAGACCCAGGCTGTGAATGCAGGCATTTCCATGTTCAGGCAATCAGATTGCATTTCTCCCAGAGCTCAGCGCAGAGCTGAGAAATCAGGAGGATGTTGCAGCAGGCATGTTTTTAGATCCCTTTTGTTGCCAGAAATGAGTTAGACTTTGTCCTGGACTGCACATCTATGATTTGGAGGAAGAAGAAGGGATAATACCCAAACGACGCAGAGTGGTCCGTGCAGGCTCTGGATCTGTTCACATCCAACCGGATAGGTGAGGATTAAGCAAAAAAGAGTGGAAAACAGGCAGCCCTCGCTCACCGTTTCTTCAAATCTGGATCAATATGTGAACAAAGGTGTAATCACTTGTTGCTGGTGTGGCATGACCATCTTTTCAAAAAGCAGATCTCCTAAGGTGAGATCCTCTGTAGGATAGCACATGGTAGGAACATTTCTGGGGAGCTGGGAACATGTTCACCATGTTAGGCCATGTCATAGGGGGATTTAGGGTCTTTGCAAAGTCATGCTGCAGATGCAAGGAAGGCTGGATGACAGGCTGAGGGTCAAAGCCAACTGTGCAATGCCATGGTCTTTCTCCACTCCAGGACTTCAGGCACTGGATCCAATAGATCAAATTGGAATTGGACACATACGATCATGGAGTGGAAGAGAAACTGTGGGTCTGCCCTGTAAATATATGATATCCCAGACTAGCTAGACGAGACAGTGAGATAAGAGCCGGTTCAGAGTGTCATGCCTCACACATGACATGACACATGACATTTAAGAAGTCTGTTCATCTGAGTATGACCTCCATGGAGTAATTAAAGGTGAGAAGTACAAGCTAATCCCCATGGGAAATGGGGTTACACCCAGGGCCTGGTGAGCGTTTTAGGGCTGTCTCTGAGGCATGTTTTCCCCTAGCAACTCATAATAGCTTTCCTCTTTATTTCTGGGCCAGAAGAAACTCCTAGCCCAAGTCTGGTCCATTAGCATAGGGCTTGTGTGCGTCCTTTCTGGAGCTCCTCTTGTTTTGGGCTTTGCTGAAGATCAAATTCACTATCTCCCAGAGGAAGCCAGCTTCTGCTTTCAGTACCCTGTCCTCCATCATCCCTTTGGTTCCAACTGGTAACAAAGGTAAATGACTCATGGGGTTGTCAGTTCTTTATAGAAAACAGATTTTCTACAAGAAATGACTCAGAGTATCCGCCTCAATATTGAACAATGGGGCCAGTCACCCAGCAGAGCCTCACAAAGCAAACAACACTGAAACCAGAACCCAGTGTCCTGTCCCATGTCAGCAGAAATATTATTCCAGTGGTAGCTCCACTAGACTCAAAGGCACAATTGTCAAGGACCTGATTTTAGGGGGAGCAATTAAACTCATTTGTGGCATATGGATAACATCAAGAGTAAGTGGTAAAGTCATGTAACCTTCTGCAGGGTGGTGGGGTGGGAAACCTTGATTTTATGTCTATATTATCAGAATTCTGTTATTATTGCAAAGCCAAATTAAATTCTGACTGCTTTAGTGACCGCCAAGTACTATTAGGCAACTTTTTTAGACTCGGACTAATCTAGGCTGGATTCTCAGTGAAGGGCTCAGTTCTGCTCCTCTTACTCTTGTCAGATGGGCTTTTACTGTCCATGTAGTTCCCTTTACATCAGTATTTCTGTACTGTATGAGTAGGTAGCATTATGTTCCTGCAATATCTTCTATGTTCTGGTATCAGCCTTCGGGGCTGTGAGGTACCCATCTAGAAGTGTTTCAGGAGAGGGCAACTTGGTTACTAGTAGAGTTTCCTGGGATCTAGCTGATCCCTGGGGATGGGCAATATCTCTCTTATTTCTTTTACTCCTTATTCTGCATTTGCACAGTCCAAGGTAGACCATAATTTTAGTAATTATAACAACTAGGAATCTAAGTGGGGCATTCTGATACTGGTTTAGGAGCTGAGAATTCGAGGGTTTAAATTTTGAAAAATCTTCTCACACAAATGACTGCTTTTATTGCATTTAATTAGAAGGGACAGCAGTTTACTATGCTGTCAAAAAAAGCCACCTATACTTTAAGTCCCTGCTCTGTGCCTGCAATTGTGGTAATGACACAGGTACAACCCCAGCCTCTTTTGGGAGTGTGGTTTTAGGTGTGTGTGTTAGAAAATGCAAGTCTTGTGTCTGGGTTATGGCACTAGAATCTGAGGCTCTCTGAAGTGGCATTCAGGAGGCTGGAAGTGTGACATCCAGCTCCTCTTTATCTCCTCTGCTTTTCTGCTGTGTTGGTTAAACCTCAATCTTGTCTACCGAGAAGCTGTGCCTCAAGTGGGTGTCTAGTTCTGCTTGCTAGGCAACCCATGAAGTGCTGCATTGAGTCTTAAAGTGGATAGATACATCCCTCATCACAGGGGAATCTCTCTCCTCTAGTACGATGTCATCAATGTCCATGAAAATCAACAGCAGGACTTGCATCAATTATGGTGGATCAAACTGATATTGGGCGATCCTAGCTCAGAAGCTGTGAAGCAGTACTGGTGTTCCTGTGTTTTGTCTTTTCTTCTTTTCTCTTTTCTTTTCTTTTCTTTTCTTTTCTTTTCTTTTCTTTTCTTTTCTTTTCTTTCTTTTCTCTTTTCTTTTCTTTCTTTTCTCTTTTCTTTCTCTCTTCTCTTCTCTTCTCTTCTCTTCTCTTCTCTTCTCTTCTCTTCTCTTCTCTTCTCTTCTCTTCTCTTCTCCATCTTTTTTCCCCTCCTGAGTATAGCTTAGTGAGTAGGAGAAGAGCTCTATTCTTTTCAGGCCTTACAGAAGGAAAGGCATGCTTTCCCTTTGGCACCATGATGACTTTCACCCCATCCATCTCACATATGCCAGTTATCTGCCGGCCTTAGGGGGAGGCAGGACTTCAAACCATTGCTTAGTCTCCCATAATCCAAGTCCTTAACCTCTGCACCATCTTTAGCCTAGTTCACCCTAGAGTTTGTGAAAATGTTGATTATTTCCTGAAAACTCTGATGCTGCCACTGCTCACTACTGACCTTCCAAGCAGATCAGGGTACTGATCTGTACTGAGTTGAGTACCAGCACCTCTGGTACTGCACAATATGGTTGTTCATTTACCAGCTGCTCCAAAGGATGCTTTTAATCCCATCTCCTAAAGGACCTCGACTCAGCTGTGTTCAGCCACACAGCTCAATTTGTGACTTGCAACTCAGATTTCTTTCTTTGTGAAAACCAGCAAGCAGTAAGAAAATCCCCAGCATAATCAAGTAGTAAACTTGATATGAACTACTTCTTCCTATGGATGGATTTTTGTTTTCCTTAAAGACTGATTCTTTCACATGAATCATATGTTATGGCAGCCCATTAGGAAGCACAGTTCTACCTTCTGTCTAGCCTGCATCCCCTCTTTGGCTGCCTTTCTTAACCATGCATCAGTTCTCCCTTTTCCTACCCACACTTTCAGGTTTCCAGGTATGCACAGTTAATTACATCAGCCGCTCTCAGACCTTCTGTCTCATTGACACAGATGCTCAGATGTGTTAGACAGTTAGGTCATGGCATTTTTGTGTTGACCAGTATTGAACTCCCAGTTTTCTAGTCTTTCAAGCTTATGCGGACATCCATCAACGGCTTTACCCTGGCTCAGGCAGACTTTGGACACTAATGAACATTGCTGATTATTTTTGTTCCTCAAATTCAGGTTGAACAAGTGAAGCCAGTCAGATGAGAAAGTTACCTTTAAGGTCTTGAGACACGAAGTACTTTTTCCAGGTGTACGACAAGCTATTGAAGAGACAACAGGTTACGGTGCCATTAAAATGTGCTGACGTGGGTAGCTCACAGTTACACTTGTTGACCTAACAAAGGGACTTTCCCTAGCCCCAGTTCATCATTCAGGCTCCTCTAGGGTAAACGAAGACTAATAGATTCCTTATGGAGGTTTTTCATCTCATCTCATTGACCTTAAACAACTGTCCTGGGATGAATTGCCTCATGGATATAGCCCTGCTCATTATAATGGACACAGAGATGCATAGTTTGTTCTAGGTCAGAACTTGCATATGTCTAAAATTAGGCTAGAACCCCTTTGGAAGGTGAAGTATTAGGAATACCTGATCCATCAAGGAATATTTTTTGCCTGGGTTTGACTGCCTTATGGGACAAATCCTGACCTCATTCACAGCCTAAACAATCCCTTTTCAAGACAGTGGAGGTGGTTAGGATGGGAGGATGAAATTTAGCTGAATGTTCTCAGACTGTCATTCCAAGGATGAGGACAAACATCTCCCTGGACATCTGCATAACTTGCATCTTTTTCTACGTGGAAGATGTCTTTGAAAGAATTTATGGATTTTGTACATTTTTCTAGAGGAGTTACTGAAAACTGGCTATCTTTATAATGCCTGATGTGCCTTCATCTGAATTCTTTTCCTGTCTCAGCTTTTACACTGACTTTAAGCAAAATATGTCATCTCCCTTTCTTCTGCGTCCTTTTGCTTTTTGTCTCTTTTGAGACTGCAGGCTCTCTAGGACCACAGTATTTTTTGTGACAGCTGTATCAATCTGCCTGCTATAGAGGTCACACCCATTCCTCTCCAGTGGCTGTGGAGAAGCCAGGGCTTGGCAGTCCTGGTGAGATTCTTGTTACCTAACTTCAGTTACCTAAATATTATGAGTCCAATATCAGGTATTTACTGGTAGTCCTGATGCAGTCAACAGGAATAGATGGGCTTCATAGACTCATGGATCCCACCTGGTCTAGTCATTACATCCTGTGGATATGCCTATTTACTACTGTTGATCAGGAGTTATATAGACTGTGGTCTGACATTAGGTAAAATCATCCCACTGGCTGAATGATTCATTGCTCTCTTGCCCTTAGGTGCCACAGTAGCCACGTTGTGTGTTGGGCAGATGACTAGAATGTGGTCCTCACAGCTTGCACGTTGCCTGGCAAAATAGGTTCTAGTCTTTAGAGAACTAAAATAGTAGTATTCTTAATAGTCATAATACAAACATTAATATGCTTACTGTCACTTTGAGCCTACTATCAGGCTGTTTCTTGAGGTCAGCAAACTGGAAGCAGCTGTGGGAACTGACTGGGGCCCTGCATGAGCTGTTTATTACATTAATGTTTGTTGTTGGAAGCAATGAGCTTTACGGAAAGGAAAAAAAAATGCTGTGGATCTGTTCCCCTTTCCCTCTTCTTTCCCCTTCCTCCCTCTCACGCTGTTGCTGAACAAGATAAAAATAAGTGCAACTGTATGGAGTGTGGTTGGTGTGATAGGACTGCAAAAGGGAGTAACTGGGAAAAGGCAGATCCTGTAACTATGGGGTTCTTTCATCCTGAAGCCCAACTGTAGGGGCTCTGCTATACTTTGTCACAGCAGCACTCGATGGCTGCGTGAAATAAACTGCCAGCTACGATCATCTTTGGGGGGTTGTTGTAACCGCAGTAGAGGGGATGGCTCTTGGCTCGCAGAGGACTCTGTGGTCTGGCTGAGCAATCAAAGAGGGTGGTAATAGCCAGGCCTAGCTATCTGGGATTGCTGGGTAATGCAAAATGCCATTATTCATTTTGTTAGCTGCAAATGGCCTTTATTTACATTTCCACTTAGCTAGGTAGTTTCCTCAAGACTCCAAGAATTCAAGATGCAGACTTGTTATTAAGACATTTTAAACATCCCCACATTTAACAAAACCATCTGATGGGATTGAAAGCCTTTGGATTTTTTTTCTTACTATTCCCCTTTCTTTTTTATTGAAGAGCAAAAGCAAATAAAAGTCTAAAGCTCTTTGACAACTGTAAAGTCTCTAAGAATGGATTTTCTTCCAAGGCGCATGTAAGCAGCCTGTACAAATATATTTTTATTGTAATTTTTTTTAAGAAAGTGTTTTAAGTTTTGGATTTCAGGGATTATCCTGCTGGGAGGAAGCCAGAACTATGACATTTGGTGAAATATATATCTGCAGGGCAAAGAGAAAGGATCTAGGGTGGGTTTTGTAGGTGGTTTTGGTTGACCTCCCTGTATTTTTTGTTGTTTTTGAGTTGGACAGATAGGGAAAAGAAAGCAACAGATTTGGAGAAAACGGGGTGTTGAATGCAGTTCACTCTAACTGAGCAACCACCACTGCTCCAGGCCAATGGGGAGCTCTGCTGAAGATCCTACACAACTTGAGAATGTTGTGTATGGCTACACCACCACTGGTGATTTCCACACCACAACTCAATTGCTACCCCTTCAAGCTGCTCCTCAGGGCCCCAGGCCTTCGTTGTCCAAAGCCTACAAGCCACTTGTACCTAATTATTTCCCGAGCTGCTGCAGTTTTATAAATCCTGCCCAAAAGTGAGATCAAGGGCTGGCAAAGGCCAGCCTCTCTGCACCCGAGGTGAACAGATGCTGCAGTTTCTTTTCTGGCACTTGGTTCCCTGGCATCTGGGCAAGTCCTTCTGTATCAGCTTTGCACAGCTGAAGGTTAGCCAAGTACAGCCATGTCTTGCAGGAAAGACATCGGGACAGGCTTACATGCATAAGGATTTATTTGCAGTTACACCTATACAAAAAGAGCGTTAGGTAAAGAATTGGAAAACCACCTAGTTTAAGTGTTTCTACTGATCCCCCTCCCCATTCCAGGTGTTTAACTTCCTTTTTCGGTACCTGTGCACACTCCGGCTGCTGCCTAGGCTGTGTTGATTGAGTCTCTGCAGCATTCAGACAATGAAGTTTCCACAAAACTTGAACGAAAGCCCCAACAGTTCCCCAAACTGAAGGATAGAGTTGCTGCAGAACGTGTCCAAAATAGAAGGCAAACCAGAAAAAACAAAACAAAATCTGAGCCTAAAACATTAAAATGAAACAACAGCCACCAAAAAATGCAGCCAGCAGCACAAAACAGAAGCCATGCTGTGCCCTCACCAACTCCTACTCTGTAATTAAATGAAAATGCTGAAGGTTTGGTGTTTTTAAAACTGTTCTCTGGTTTCCTCAGGAAAAAAAAAAAAGAAAAAAAAAAGCCTTGTGTTCCTTTTCTGAGTAAACAGCAGAATTTCAGTGGATTAATTCTCCCAGCTCAGCCAGAGCTGGAGGATGCTTTTCCTCTGTTATTTTTTTCCCTCTGTGATTTCTAATTTTGTCACCAGGTTGCACGGTTCCTTATAAGACCAGAAACTCCTTGTGGCACATGAAAGGGATATTTCAGCTTCAGCTGATCTGGAGAAAAAGGCTTGGTGTGTTGCATGAGAAACCGAACAAATTTAAGTGGTGAGGAGGAAAGGGTTGTCCTTTAATCATTTCAGGGCTTCTGGTCCTGAGGCGCTGCCTGTGCTGAGGAATTTTCCTATTCAATTGGATAAGAGTAAGGAAAAAGAAAGAATACAGAAATTTCTGTAGAGTGTTAAGAAGAACAACAACAAATGAACTTTTCCTCAGGAAAATGGGAGGGGAATGGCATTTTGTTTTGTTTGTCAAAAACTCAAACACCAAAATACTTTGACCAAGAACCAAATGTGGCTGCAGAGCCTGAGGGACACTGAGGCTTAGATGTTCGCACTCTCCCCCATGGGCTAGACCCATGGGATAGACAACATTTCCCATAATTCACTACAGCTAAACATGTAAATGAAGACAACTGAATCCTGGGAAATGTAGTTTAGCTTTGAGACCTGTCCATTGAGGAAACTAAGAGAATTTTCCATTGCCAGAAATGATTATGTCAGCTTTTCTTCATAAAGATATGTTGATGTTTGGCCTCAATACTACTTCTTTCATAAATTGAATGCCTGGGGAAAAAAAATCTAAATTTTGTGCTAAAGGCAGGAAGACTACCTGAAAAGAGTATTGATAAAACCAATTTTCTTTTCATAAAAGGTGGAAAAGTCTGAGGGCCTGCCCATACCATTCTTAATTATTTTAAGGATAATTTGTTTACCTCCTCCTAGAACTATTAGTGTGATAACCAGCTACTGTGGTTATTCTTTTAAAAATATGTAAACTAGTCTTGACTACTCAAAATGTGAACATGAAGGGAAGTTTGATTCTCTATAGGTGATGGGAGAAAAGCGTTAGGGTAAGGGAAGAGATTGTCTCTGAGTCTACATCCAGGGTCTGTTGTGAGCCACTGTCATGCACTGATGACTTTATTGAAAAGCCCTAAGAAGGACTTAGCTGAGCAAAGGAGATGCAAAAAGGCCAGGAATGGAGAAAACACAGGGAAGCCATAGGCTCATTCAATCACTTCTTCCATGACTGGAGATTTGATGCTCAGCAGTTGCCTGCAAGCTAATAGCTGGTCTACATTTCCAGTCTCAACTCACTGTGGGATTATTTTGCATGGGTTTCAGCCACTTCAGTGTCATGGTGAGCACCCTGTAATAGTGAGCGATGCTTTGAGGTCCTACATAATTACTTTGTGGAGAATGAGAATATCAGCTAGAGTCCCACAGGATTTTGAGAGAGCAGGGACAGGTCCATGGTTCCTCTTGCTGTATGGAAAGGGGAAATATGTAGCTGAAGGCCATGGGGCTTCCTGGTCTTTGCATGACCTTGCTGTATCAGTCGTTATGAAAGAGAAAAACAGCAGGAGAAACTGCATGTATGGGTTAGTGCTTCTTTTACATAAGGCATCTCCATGCAGGTGAACCATCTCTATTCAGGTGGCTCACACAAAAACCCTTAAAGATGTTCTTGTGCACCAAGGACAGCTGCACAGAGCTGTCAGACATGACATAATATTCTCTGGACCAGCAGCATGGAGATTGGGATAGCACCCTCAAAATAGATAGAGGTTGGGAAAGGAATCAGAGACATGAAGTGTCTTGTGTAAAGAGTAACCCAGAAAGTCACTAGCAGAGAGGAAAAGTCCCAAGGACCTTCCTGTTGACCTGGTGTGTCTCTAAAGAAGCATTCTGGATTTATACAGATGTCAGCAAGATAAAAATCCAGCTTCAAAGGCTCACCATCTTGCTCCTCTGAGTCATATTTTACTTAAAAAACTGATTTTTTTCAACAGCTGTGTCAATACATCAAAACAAGTCTGTTTCTCATGAACCCAACACCTGCTAGAGGATGTTGAGAAACAAAAAGTGGAACCAGGAAAACATTACTTACATTTTGCAAGATGTAGCAATATCCCATCAGTCCATTGCAGAAGAATAAAGCCATAGCATCAATTAAAAAATACCTTTCTCCAATCAAACATCAGAGACAACAGATAATGAAGAAAGCAGGGTGGAGTACAATATTTGGCTTTGGCATAACTGAATCGCTACATATCCAAGTAGTGTAAATTAGTGGATTAGCTTATATGTGCCAAGTCATCAAGATCAAAACTAGTGTTCTTTTCTCTTCTTTTTTCTGTCTTTTTACTTTAAAAAATAGTGGAAACAGCAAATTTATTTCAAAGCAGCTTATGTCCCTTGTGATACCAGTAACTGAAATATCCACTAAAATCCACTCAGAGCATGAAAGATATAGGGTGGAACTGACTAGAAGTAAGAGTTGTTTTCATTGTTAGCTTTGGGAAAACATCTGAAATATCAGAAAAAAGGGACAACTGTATAATTGAATGAAGGCTGGAAATTTCCTTTTAGAAAAAGTCTACAAAAAGCACAATTTTATCATTACATATTTAAATTGTGTTATACTACTCCATCTTTTAAAAATTGACTCTACTTTTATTCCCATAGGAAGAAAAACATCATAAATATACGTGTGTATTGGTAGACAAATAAGGATGTACATATGTATAGATAGATAAAGAGAGATGATGTGTCTGTGACAGGCCCAGCATATGCCCTTAGAGACACAGAAATATATCGTTACGTACATGTGTGTATATACATGTGTTCATCTATTTATGTGCCCGTGTATGCAGACAGTTTTAGTTCAATGAACTCCAGACGCGTTCTCATCCTGATAAGAAGCAATATAAAACATATATTGTAAGACTAGGCGTACTAAAAGGACCAGGGTAAATTGGTACAGTATCACTTGAGCAAATATGGATAATTACTTTAAGCAGAAATTTGCATACAGAAGTAGATATGTACATGCCCAATCTGTACATACTCTTATGCATCTGCCTATTTAAATACACAGGCGTTACTCTGCATGTAAATACGTATTTGCTAGGTGTGCTTGTGTGTGGATTTTTGTGCATGTTAGGATGTTCCTGTTTGGCTGCAGGTGTTTGTGGACCTGCAAGACTGGACCAAATCCCCAGTCCAGCATCCAGGCTCTCATGTGGGCCAACATCACATATTTCAAGTGCAGCTGGAAGAAGCTCTGCAATAACTGGTGTGAGACAGTCTGAGCCCTGAATTAGACCTCCTCCAGGCTTGATAACAATACCAAAACAAGACATTGGAGAGCCCTTCTGCCCTCTACCATCATCAGCGTCTGTTGTGGTTTACCCCCAGCCAGCAACTAAACACCACGCAGCCGCTCGCTCACCCCCCTTCTCTGGTAGGATGGGGGAGGGAATCAGGAGGGCACAAGTAGGAAAACTCACGGGTTGAGATAAAAACAGTTTAATAATTGAAATAAAACGAAGTAGAACAGTAATAATAACAATGATAACAATGACAATAATAGAATATACAAAGCAGGCGATGCACAATGCAACTACTCACCACCCGCCGACAAACGCCCCATGTGTCCCAAAGCACGGGAGCCCCCCCTTCCTGGACCATGCCTCGTAATCATCATGAGTATGATGTCACATGGTATGGAATCCCCCATTGGCCGGCTGGTTCAGCTGCCCTGGCTATGCTCCCCCTGCCAGCTTCCAGTGCACCTGGCAGAGCATGGGAGGCCGAAAAGTCCCTGGTGCAAGCACCACCCAGCAACAACCAAAGCATCAGTGGGCCATCAACGTTCCTCTCATACCAAACCCAAAACACAGCACCCACCAGCTATTGGGAAGAAAGTTAACTCTGTCCCAGCTGGAACCAGGACAGTATCCACCCCTTATTCTATACCATCTACGTCATGCCCAGGTCTCACATTTTCCAATACATTCCAATTAATGACCACCACTTCTCCCGCCTTTTGATGTGTATAGACAGATATCATTCCCTTAGTCTATGGGCCATCCCTCTAAAATGTCCGTTGAGTTCATTTAGTCCATGACTTTGGGCTCCATCTGTCATTACAGTCTTTCAGGGCAGGAGAGATGGTGTCATCCTACGGAGGGGTGCCCTTTTTTCCTCTCTTTTAAACAACTACACTCCAGATGTATCATTCTGGGACTGAGAAAGGCATTTAAGGAGTGTGCTGAATCAGATCAGGCCTTTTTAAGGAGAGGACATTGCATTATTGCCTGGGTCTTGGAAGTGCAAGAGAGGTCAGGCTTCTTGTCGAAAGCCAGTGGGAAATAACTAATGCTACAAAGTGCAACTTGCACTTGTAGAAACCACTTCTTTCCCATATCTCTCTTTCTCCTTTAGTGGAACTGAGCACACACACACGGTCCATCTGCTTCAACTCTGCAGAGCTGGCACAGCTGCGCCCTTATCTTCTGCATCAGCATCCCAGACCTTTTACTGCTGACAAAAGAGAAATATTTACGCAAGAAAGCTGTGGGAACACAGCATTCTCACTGGCACGTTCTCCCATGCCTTGTTTTCAGTCACAAATAAATAACGGCATGGACAGCTTATCTGTATCATGCAGGCAATGGCTAAAAACATAAAACTCTCTGGATCAAGAAGGTCAAACCCTGGGCTGCTAATCATAGCTGACATAGCGAACTGGAGAATCTATTCCAATAAACTTGTTATGTACCCAGATCCCAGACCCCAGCTCTAAGTCCTGGTCCTGGGCAAATAATGTGAATGGTTTATTGCTTAGCAGCTGGCATTAATTGGTATAGTAGCGTTAAGTGGCGTTATGTTATTTTGGATCAACTGTGATTGCAACATAGTTAACACAGGCTTTATTTTCCTTCTCAACCTGAATTAATAACCCCTAAGCCTTATGCCTAAATCAGCATTTAAAGCTGTATAATTAGACCTGATTTTTAGAAAGTTCTGAAAATCTGTCCTTAGAAAATTAAAAGCCTTTCAAGTGTCGCCAATCTGAACGTCAAAAAGAAAGACTAAGTAATCACTTTGGAAAATCTGTCTGAAGTCTTTCTTCCTCTGCTATCAATTGGTGGGTTGTGGTTCCTGACAATCTATTTGTTACACTAAGTTTACTCTATAAAGTCATTGCAGTCTCTTGAAATTTGACTCCTGCTGTTGCTGTTGTTGTTAAATAAACCATGAAGAATTATTCTTCCTTTCCTTATTGCATGAGCTTATGGATTTGTCCTCAGTGAACTCTTGGGGATGCAAATTTAAGCCTGGAGTCGACTAATAATCATAGATTCTGGTTTCTGTGGAGGGAATCACTTGAGTACTCACTCCAATGCCCTTTCTAGATCCCTAGAAACAGTGGGTGAGTTTGATGTTATTCCTTGATAATTTTTAAAAAATATATATATTTTGTCTCCTTTTACCAGTCTTTTGTATGAGAGGTATTTTAGTTAAGGAGCATCTTGCTATCTGAACATAAAAAAGAGCTTAGATTTGTAATGAAATTGGTGTTGGGATCATCACAGCTCGTCATTCCTATGGCACATTTGAACTCAGGACACGTCCATACCATGAATGTATAATTAAATGAGCCATCTGTAAGTGTCTGAGCTCTGGAACTGGTCTAGGGATGCCTGTGCTGACTCCGCAGTCAATCGCACAGCTCCAGGAGCAATATAACCAACCGGTACAGCATGGCATGAATTGGCCCTAGGCTTCCAGGTCCAGGCTTGCTAGCTTGCATGGTCCCAGGCTGTGATGTGTGGGTCTCTGCTAGTCTGGTGATCTCTGCGTCGCACTCTCTGGACGTGCTATAGGTATAAACATGTCCTAATGGCATAATATGGCTTTTGCTGAATACAGCGTGAATCTTTCAATTAATTTCAGCCGGAAAGTACAAAGCCTTACTAAATGTCCCTAGAAGCTCTGTATCATACCCTATCCCTCACTGTATTTGTTTAAATTTTTTTTTTTTTTTTTTTTCTGGCTGATACTGACTTACGTAAATCAAATGTTTTAGTGACCCTGTAATACTTGTTCCAAACTTTCCACGGGGTGGGGGGAAAGTTTTCTCAGTTTGGGATGGAATTTCAGATGAAAGCAAAAGCAGATTAGAGTAACATTGTCAGCCAGTGGGTGGTTATCAAGGAACCCACATACAGCTTGGAGACATAGGATGAACTCTCTGTCCACCTTTTACAGCCTTTGTGAGTGTTTCAACCAAACTATGAACATTATTGAATCTTCCCTGCTGCAAGGTTTCCTTCAGTGGAGACAACCCAGCATTTGTTAGAAGAGGGGTTGGACACCGTTATCGTGCAACTGCAGAGTATTTTCTGTTATCTCTCTTTGGTTGTTTGTGAATTCATGTAGGAAAGGAATATTTTCTTAACTCTGCCTTCGCTCTGCTTTCTGTCCAAACAGAATAGTCTCTGCCATTCTGGGAAAAATTCGCTTGTGCAAAGGGACATTTGGAGTGGACATGCCCTGTGTGCTTGAGACTGGTGTGAGGAGGTTTTGTTGTCCTTGCACCCAGCAGACAGCAATGGTAGTAATCCCAGAGCAAAGCAGCTGCACTGCCCTTCTTGTACTGCATTATAAACATTTAAATATTTAGTGAAGGATTACAAAAAGTCTTCTCTGAAACGTCTGTCTCCATATTGAAAACACCTTTGTCTTTATCTTCAGCCTCATTAGGTCTTCTGCGTGCACTTAATTCAAGCCAACTAGTTAACAAAAGCCCTTAATAGGTGTAGAATTGGATGGCTGGGTGAGAATACAGTAAACACATTTGCCTTAGACTTCATCCTCGACTTCATTAATGATTGAGAAATCTCCATGAATTCCTTCTTGTCCAAAGTCTAGGAAAAGTGGAGCAGAACGAGGAAGGAAAGGGTCTGGCAATGGTTTTGTCACTGGAGCATCAACTGCTGCTGATGTGCTGAGCAGTGTTATCTCCTTGTTTTAGTGACTTGCCTTACATGTCATCCATGTGCTCTTCATGACAAGGACTGAGTCATGATCTTCTTTTGAGCTCATTTTAGCTAGACCAGATAATCTGTGGTTAAAAGGAGCCCTTTAAGGGCACTGAAGTGAATGGCCAAATGAGAACAAACCAGAAGGGTTTTCTCCCAGTCTGATCTCCTAGGGCATCTTGGGAACCACCCAGGACAAAAGATTTGTTGTGGCAGGTCTTTTCCTGTCTGTGAAGCTTTGTTAGGGATTCATTAGGGACATGGAAGTGGTCCCTAAAGATGCCAGTCTGTATCAGTGAACCTCTAGCCATGTCCCTGAGCTTAGGCATTTACAGAAGTCAGCTGTCCCTAACTCTGGAGGACCATACCTCGAAACGTATAGAAAGCCAGAATGACATTGAAGAGGAAATTCATTCCTGAATAAATGATGAGTTTTTTTCTGTTCCTTCCTCACATGCAAACCACCTTTCTGATGATTAGAACAATCACTTTGTTCTATGCTTTTTCTGCTTGAAGCAGTAATATGTAATCAAGCATAACTGGCATGGTATTGAATGTGTAAGGCAGGAAACATTAACCTCCAGTGGCAGGCAGACAGCAGGAGTACAAAGGCGGTTCAGTTTCCAGTCTGGGTTACCTGATTGCAATCACAAAATGTTAAGGTTTTAATAAAACACAAGCAAATATTGATGTAGCAAAATAGGGGATAAGCCTTGCACTTAACATGCCTTGATTATTCTATAGTACAAATCATAACTCAGAGTTTATAGAAGAAATTGTTTCCATCTGGAGAATCAATACAGCGGCTCTGCATCTCTCAATCTTTGCCTGATACAGCATTAAACACTGTAAAGACTCTAAGAACTGTTTGATCAAAGACAAAAATCAGGATACCAAAAGAGGAGTGGATGAGTTCTAGAGGATCGTGTCTAAGGAACACTTGGTAGGTTCACATCTTGATCGTATGACTGGCACCTAGTGCAAACTTGGACACGACTCTTCTTCCCTATTTCCTTTGGCAAGAACAAATCATTGATCTGGAATCTTTGATTAATTCAGGCCTGAGCCAAGGGAAATCCCTGTGTTAGACATACAGCCTATTGCTGTGCAGAAGAGAATAAAGCAGTTGTAACTTACCTAAATCCAATTTTTAATGGATTATTCAACTTCTAGTGTTGTTCAAAGTCTGTTTATGCTAACTTCTGAGCTGGTATTTTGTGACTGGTCATGTAAAACAATCGACTTTGTTCTTTTTGCAAGAGATTTCTTGTGTAGCTTGATTAGCATGCTGCCCGGAATGAGTTTCCACTTTACTAGTATGTGCTGCTAAAGATACTGAAACCTTCAGGGTTTGTAATATTCCCCTCTGCTACAGCACAGCCATGCAAAAAGTCATAAGCAGGGCTCCTCTACATTTACAAATATGTGCTGTAAAACAGATTTGTACAGGGCAGATTTGAGCTTTCTGAGAAAATATCTTCAAATCCCATCTGAACAGCACAACTGGGCAAAAAGAAGAAGGGGATAGCCAGGGAAAACCAGACTTAAAGTGGGTCTGGCTGTAAACAGTGATAACAGAAATCATAAGTAAACATAGTACTCAGCTCATTCTAATATTTGACCACTGGTGCAAAAATCTGTATTCCTGGGGTGGTTGTCACTGCGTGGTTTTGCATTGGACTGATGCTGTTGTTTTTGCATGGCAGAAATGGAGTTTGCAGCCAATCTGGAGGCCAGGAGCAAGAACCAGATCAAGGAAATGGAGTTATTTCTTCCAGTAACCAAAACCAGTGACCTCAGTTTGTACCTTTACCTGCTCCTGGACACTTTTATGGCAAAAGTACAAATAGCTACAGCACACTGGAGAAGCTGTTGCTGCAGGTTATCCTGAAATGCCGTCTTCTACTCTTTTCCAGCCTGTTTAAATGTGATTGACACCCATGATACTGCCAACAGACTGCTGAGATTGAAATTTTGTTTACATAAGGATCTAGTGGGAAAAAAATATAATCTACACCTCTCACAGGTGTAGGACAGAGATCTTTCAGTGACCAACTACTGAGCTTAAGGACTTGCTATGCATCAGCTGACCAACAGGAACCAAAGAATGATTATGGTGAATTAGAATGATTCACTTGGCAGTTGCCATGAGTGTTTACATAGTCTTTACCTGTTTCCCTGCATAACAGAGAGTGGACAACAGGTAGGTGTCTTGCGTCATTGTCCCGGTTCCAAGGGGCCAGCTTCCACCATCTCCAACACCTGCTCCACCTCTATCACAGATGAGGCAAAAGGGATTATTTCACAGTTACAATAGCAAGACTGACTAACCCTTTGATTATAATCTCCTGAGGGGTGGAGTGAGTTGTTCAGTATGTCCAAAATCCTGCATGATTGCAGGAATCCATGGGAAAGCAATGAGCATCTTTTCCTGTCTTACCTTGAAGATGCGTGAAAGTTAGGCCTGGCGGGAAAGAGCCTTTGGTATGGTAGAGCTTCCCTTCTGGTTTGCCAAAGCCTATGTGATGTTTCCTTGTGAAAGGCAGGGCAGAGTCAAGATAGGTTCTCTAGCGATAGTGGTGTGCACCCTATGCTATGACCCCAGCAGAGCACCTTATGCATGACGCCAGCCTCCTCCAGAAAGGGAGTTTTGGTTTGTTCCTTGGGGTTTTTTTGCATCAGAGTTCTTCTGCATGGCAGTCAGGCTGCAGGATTTGTTTTTAGACCCATGGATTTCATTTCACTGTTACACCAGACCTTGGAAATTCTGGTTTTTTTTTTCCCTGGACCCAGGCTTTCCATTTTTTTCATCCATTCTTCCATCTCTACTCTTCTCCTTTTTGTTTTCATTTGAATTGAGTGTCAGTTACTACATTCAGATCCTCACAATAGAGTCATGGGCCAAAATAAACCCTTGTTTTGTGGCTTGTATTCACTTAAATGACAAGCTTTTAGGACCAGTGGCTGCTTTTTGCTCTCTATTTATACCGAAGATTACACTGTGGGGACCTGGTTAATCCCCAAGATTCTGGGTGGTATTACACTACAAAGGATGTTTCACAGTTATGCAGTGAAGAAGGAGATAACAGTGAAGAATTACATCTATAATATCACCATGTAGTAACCATGTAGTAATTACTTCATTCCATGTAGTAATTCTTCATTGATGTTGCTCACCTCTCCAGCACAGAGTGTTTGAGATCTTGCCCCTATGTTTAGGGTTACAGTTAGCAGGATCCCCACTGAGGCTGGTAGTTATAACCAGGGCAGCTTACCTGAGTTACCTTCGCCAGCTGAGGACCTGTGGAGACATTTCGTTTCAAATGGCTTTTGGAGCAAGAATGAATTCTGTCACCAAAATCTTTGTCAGTCTTCATGTGCCTCCTCTGAAGCTGGTGGAAAATGTCCCATTCAGCTAGGAGAGGGAACTCCTCTTACTTAATGGAGATGATTTAGTCATACCAGGCTCCCATTATAGCCCCTGGAGTCTTGATCTCCATTTCTCTTGCCCTAAACTGGACATTTACAAAAGATCAGACCAACTAAGATGCAAAAATGCCCTTTTCTCTACTGTCTATGAAGAAGCCTGAGTTCTGTAGCTCAGATGGAGGTATCAACAGTGTGGATATGGATGAAATCAATCTCACAATGTGTGATTTACACTCAAGCTTTTCCTAGCCAGTGCAGAAGGATACTTCCAAGGAGAGAACAGACCTCTGGTGGGCACTTACTTTAGGAGATGAATTGTGCCTTGCCTGGATTGAGTAGACCTTCACTGACTATAGGGAGGCTATAAAGTGGAGATATCTAAGAGAATCCCGTTCTTGGTCTCTTTTAAATCTTCTTTACCCATCTCAGATATTACCTTTCCTCCTACTTATTACAGCTTCAGCATCTAAACCAGGTACGAGAACTCCTCCAAACCATGTCAATGCAAACTCAGTCAAGTCTCACACTCAGCTTTACTTTAAACTGGGCTGGGTGTGTGCTCGCGGTGGAGTAGGATCCTTTAATGTAAGACAGCTGCGTGGCAGTACCTTGCAGCGGAGGGAAGAACAGGGAACAGCTGGGAGTGGTTCCGTAGCCACATGCTCTCACTAGATCCAAAAAAGCACAGCTCTGCCTATAATCACATTTGAAAGCACTGTGAGGATCACCTTAATTAGATTCTTATTAGGCTTCTGTTCTTCTAGTTGAGACCTTATTGCATTAAACTAAATTGCTGCGAGCCAGGTTTCAGTTAGCTTGAGAACAATTACACTCTGTTCCACACCAGTTTCAACTCACGGTTTTATAAACACGCCAGAATTACATCTGGGCCTTGATCTCAGCTGCATAGCTAGGAATCAGGATGTATAGATTTAAAATCAAACATAGGAGTAAGAGCAGAGCTTACTCTGTTCCCAAGGCCAGAAGTGCAAGGTAGGGAGACTTCTGAGACACTGAGATGTCCTTTGGGATCACCGTAGCTGGCTTTGTTGCTGCGACACGGCATTTAAAGCCTGCTTTAGCATGGATAAAGCAGGTAGTCACTGGGGAGAATAGGTTGCCAAGGGGAAACAGAAAGTCAAGGTGCCTGCTTTGCCTGTCAGGAGCCCTTTCAAACCTGTCTGGCTGCAGCTGCTGGAGGTTATAGGGTGTGCAAGAGAGGGTCAGCAACAAACTGGGGACACACAAATGGGCTACCTGGAGGTTGTGGAACAAATTTCCCTGTCAACCTCATGACACATGATGAACCTTGAGTTTTCTTCTTCACCGTGTACTTTTTGATGACAAAAGCAGCACCAAAATGTCATTAAAACAAAACACTGGTGCAAACATGGGTTCTCTATTTGAAGAAAGGAGAAGAAACATTTCTGGATAGGGCTTAGGTTTGTCACCCAGGACAAGGCTCCCTTCACCTCCCTTCAACCACCAATAATGTCTCAGATGGCCATCTTAACACTTTCTTGGTAGGTGAAAAAGAACAATAGGCACTTTTGAGGTGTGATTCACCTGACCTGGTCTAGACCATCCTACATCATTTAGATTGAGATGAGCCATCCCCAAGACTGCTAATGCTCTCTATTGCCACGATCTTCACTGACTACAGTGGCACTCCACAGAGACTGGCTTGGATGTAGAGTAGCATATTTATATACCTAAGGGTAGATTTAATGGAAAAACAAATGAAGAAGCTGAAGCCTCCACTTCCTTCCATGAGCACCATCCAGGCCACGTCAATGAAGAATAGCTGTGTCCTTGGGGACCCAGGAGTGGCCTGGGCAAAAGAGGGAACACTGGGAAATAGAATGATATTTTACATTGCAGTTAAGGTGGCACAAGATGAAGGATGGATGGAATAGCTTTGCTCCTCAAAGGGTATCTTTGAAGACATGTACCATACCCCTTATCAGTTGAAGGGAGTGAATATATGATATTTATCTTCTCCCAGAACATGAGTGGTTTTGCACATAGATAAGCCATGCCCTAGTGATGGCAATAACGATGAAGATGATAAGACATAAGATCATAAACTTTAGCAATGACTGAAGAAAGCAGCAATATTTCATGTTCCCTACCACGGCAATGAATTTTCCAAATGACATTCAAAAGCAGCATGTTGGCCATCCACCTCTGGCCATTCACCTGTCTTCTTGGTCTCCTTTGCAGAGCCAACACTGAGATTCTTTTTATACCAGTAAAATAAAAACAGCAATGGAAAAAATATGCAGGTTCATGTTTTGGTACCTGAGGATTCTTTGGTTTGTTTTTTTGTCTCTTCCTCCCTCCCACCGACCATCCTCCTTCTTTTCAAAGAGTGACTAGTGAAGAAGGAAATGCAGAAGGTGCAGGACCTGGGAGTGAGAGGTGAACAGAAGCCCAGTGAGTGCCTGGAGTCCAAGACGCAGCTCACTAACAAGGTGTTAGAGAGGCTTGGAAGCCAGAGAAGGGAAAACGTTAATAGATTGCTTGAAAAATTAATAATCCCTCTGCCTGTGTAAGATTGTTTCTCCTCTTACATCTCCATGATTTTTATTCCTCCAGAAGGGAAAAGAAAACACGTGACAAATTTGGACTGCGTGGTTCTAGAACTGCTCAATGCTCACCCACCCCTGGATACTGCGTACGTGCACGTGTGCGTGCACACACCCGTCTTTACACACTGTGCGTGGGCAAGTTCCCTGACCTGCCGTCAGGGATGGAGGTGCAACAGGCACAGCAGCAGGCAAGCGAGAGATGAGAGCTCAGGGCATAAGGGGTAGTGATTCTGAAATTTGTAATCTTTTTCATGCTAGGTCTGATCAGCCCTGGGTTCCTGAGCAAGACAACAAGGTCTGCAAGTCAGAGGGTGTAAGAGGGAACAAGTAGATAGGATGCCAGTTCTGGTAAAAAACATGTCTGAGAGCCTGAAATCTCTGCGCTCTGACAAGGGATTTTGCCCCAGCAGAAGAAGGGATGAGGTCAGAGCCTGACTGTGTAGGGCTGTCCATTTGGGAGACTGAGGCAAGGGTGAACAGCATGGGTTTTTTGGGCATAATCAAATCATTTCATTATCAGATGAACAATCTGTGGTTGGAAGGGAAGGGTATTCAGCAGAAAAGGAGAGGGAAGATTTCAAAGGAAGCCCAAGTAAAAGCCAGAGTCACACAAGGTGGCAGTGCAGATTGTCAGCAGGGGTTTCTGGACATTAGCAAAAGGCTAAAAATAGCCCCGTTGAATCAGATACAACAGAAGAAACTAGACACTCACCGATGGTGTAGCTCCATTGACTGTACTGGAGTTTTGCTTCTGTCACTCAGCTGCGTATAGAGTCCATAGGTTAATACGTTGCTTAATTACTGATTATTCTCATGGATTAATTATCATCATTTATTCATCATCATTTGTTTCTATCCTGAATTGATCTGACTTTTCCATAGTCATTCTTTGGACACGATCATTTGGACCAGGCTGTGGGAGATCAGTCCCTCAAAGACCAGACGACTTCTTACATCTCTGTGAGAACCTCTGAGGTGTCAGTCTTCAAAGTGAATGTTGTCTGAATTCACTGCTTTGATTTGATACCCAAAAGCACATGCAATGAGTTCCGTGGCCCTCAGGTCGGGAGAGGAACCATTCAGTCAATTACTAGTAAGTCTGGATATATTTTAAAACTGAAGACCAGGTAAACAGACAAACTAAATCATTTCAAAGACTGGCTTTCTCCATTTCTCCTGCAGATCCAGTGCAGTTTACAAAGAGCCTTCAAAAGTTTGCGACTTAAACATCTCCCTGCTGTGAGGGGTTTATCTCATTAGGAGAAAGGGGTCAGGCCTGGCAGCAAGGCAAATGATAGGGAGGGGATTCTGCCCCTCTGCTCTGCTCTGGTGAGACCCCCCCTGCAGTGCTGCGTCCAGCTCTGGGGTCCTCAGCCCAGGACAGACATGGACCTGTTGGAGCGGGTCCAGAGGAGGCCACCAAAATGATCAGGGGGATGGAACACCTCTGCTGTGAGGAAAGGCTGAGAGAGTTGGGGTTGTTCAGCCTGGAGAAGAGAAGGCTCCGGGGAGACCTTATGGTGGCCTTTCAGTACTTGAAGGGGCTTATAAGAAAGATGGGGAGAGACTTTTTAGCAGGGCCTGTTGTGACAGGACAAGGGGGAATGGTTTTAAACTAAAAGAGGGGAGATTCAGACTAGATATAAGGAAGAAATTTTTTACCATGAGGGTGGTGAAACCCTGGCACAGGTTGCCCAGAGAGGTGGTAGATGCCCCATCCTGGGAACATTCCAGGTCAGGTTGGAGAGGGCTCTGAGCAACCTGATCTAGTTGAAGATGTCCCTGCCCACGGCAGGGGGGTTGGACTAGATGACCTTGAAAGGTCCCTTCCAACCCAAACTATTCTGTGATTCTATGATTCTATGATAGCTCTTTGCTCATTTTCTCTTTTTCTCCCAGTGATATTGTCACAGAGCTCAAGTAGTGATGGTGATGTTCATGTTAGGAGCTGCTTCCTACCAAGAACATGACTGAATATTTATTTCATGTAAGTAGACAGGTGCCGTATGGGAAACATTTTCAGTTCCTCCCAGTATTTGAACCTGCACCATAGGCTGTATTACCTCTAATTTATTTAAACATTTCTTTTGGATGTACCAGGTAGTATCTAAATACAGTCTGAGGCTTTTCTGGGGAATGAGTCTGGACTTCTGCTGGAATAAAAGTGTAGACAACCCCCGTAATCTTTTGTTAAGGATGCATTTAAGGGCAGAGTCCAGAGTCCTTCTGCAGTCTATGGGGAGAAGCAATGGCATTTCCAGCTGTGGATGCATCAGTTTCTCAGTAGATAGTACTGGGACTGGAGTCGAGTGGCCCCGGGTTTAGACCTTAGACCTTAGACACCACTGCAAGATACTCCAGCTGTATTAGGTTGCAATGAGGTTGCAGCTCAGATGGATGTAAAATTCACTTTTCCAAGCTCATGGCCATTACTCCTTCACATCTTCCAGCACAACTGCACATGTGGTCAGACCCTCACTCAGTCATGCCAAAATTATCTAGGTTAACTTAGAAACTTTAGAAGAGAATTTTGCTATTTTTGCTGTGGTTTAAACCCAGACAATTTTGTCAGGACTGCGTTTGGAAGCAATTAGCGCACAGTTATGCCAGCACATCTGCGGACATAGTAACTTCTGGTGAGGAGAAGGAGGAAGGAGTTGTGGGCAGCTTGGAAAGGATTGCTAGTGATAACCTCGTGGAGCAGATGAGGGGCAGCCTAAGCAGCAGATGTGGCCGCAGGCCAGGTGGTGTAAAAATATACTGTGAGGCACTCCGGAAAATCCTACATAGCACATGTTTCAATGACCTTGGTAGTTAAAATGGTCATAATTTTAAAGCTCAGCTCCCACAGAGGTACCTAAATGAAGGGTATCACTGAATGAAGAATCTTCCAACCACGACCACCTCTAAATATTGAAAGGCTGAATGAGGTATTGGGTAACCACAAAGCCATGGGAGTGATCTCTGTCAGAGATGTGTCCCTGATGCCATCATCACGTCATACCACGTGAATGGGATGCAGAAGAGCAAAAAGTTTCTCCTCATGGAGGCAACAGCAAGACCTTCACTGTTTCATACATGGCTCTTGAAAGTCAGGAAACACATCAAAGAGAGAACAAAAAACTGGAAAGAAAATCTGGGGGCAGGAAACCACCTTTATTTCTTCTCAGAAATAAAACTTCTGAAATCAAAACCCAAGCATTACTTCAGGGCTGTTTTCCTCAGATTCTCATTCCTGGGCTCTTAGGAGAAATCCCTAATTTGTTGAAAGGTAGGTAGACACATTGGATCAGCAGCACAAGTTTAGAGTTTGCTGAGGAGATTGTGAAACCTCCAGCAGCCCCAAGAGATTAAAATGTTTGTGCTCAACTTCTTGAAGTGTAAGTTAACTTTTGGTTGCTTGCTCTTGATTTTACTGCCAAAATACCATAATAATAATAATAAAGAGGCAAAACAACTTTTCCTCAGATTGCTTTCTGGCGACTAGTCTGATTTGCGTAAACGTTTTTGATTCCACATCGTTCTCTGGTTCGGGGCCACGCTTCGTGCTCGGAGAGGGAGCTGAGAGCTGAGAGTGCTTCTCCAGAAGTGCACCCTAAACGGCCGAAGTGGAGACAGCCACAGTGCACAACAGAAAGCTGAATTTATTAGGAACGCAGGCTGCTGAAGAGGAGGAAAATAGCATTTCAGTGAACTCCAATGCTTTGCCAGCAAAAGGAGAGGTTAACAGCAAAAAGAACAGTCCTGGCCTCAGAGGCTGATGCACTCTTTC
>NW_009194903.1:0-26291 GCF_000690835.1 Fulmarus glacialis | reverse complement strand
GGAGGCACTTGCTCATTGCAGCAGGATGCAGACATAAGCACTGCAAAGATGTATGAAGAAAGAGGAGTTTTGTTTCAAACACAGAAGCGGCAGGCGCTCCCATTGGTAGCTGTGCTGAAAAGCCCTGAGGTGTTCCCGTCATGGGGATCTACCATGATGGATGCAGGACACCCTACGGATAAAACATCCCGTCTGCCTACCACGCTTTTGGTCAGGACATCAAGAGCCAGTGGAGAATGAATTGTCTGGAAGGACTCATTCAGTCTTGCAAAAGTACTCGGCGACTGCTGTTTTCCCTGCCTGTTCAACGTGCAGTGGCCTGGCTCTGTGTTCTCCTTTTACATTATCACAAATTTGGGGTGTCTTCCCGTGGGGCTGAACAGCCACTTGGGTTACTTTCCATTTTCTTCCAGGGTCATTCAGATCTATGCTTACAAACAAAATGAGCCAGGGGCTGATTCTCTAACACTGAGACCAACTGGCAGGATCTGGCCATGTCCATACCATTAGCCTCCCTTAGCCTCCCGAGAGGATGACTACATCCAAAGGGCTTATTGGGAATGGTCCCTGGACAACGCTAACTCCAAAACAGTGCTCAGGAATATGTTGGTGGGGCTGACCACATCAGATCCATGTCAGGGATTGCTTATACAGCTTGACAGTATAAATGATGAGGTTCCAGCTCCCGGAACCACCCTTAGACCCTGTTTAACTTACTGGTGTAGATGTCTGTTTATTGCCACACTGCATTCGTGTGTCTTTGCTCAAAAGCTTCCCTTTGGAGCAAACACATTAGCTCCCTTGGAGACTTTGCTCCAGGGTCTCCTCCCTGCAGACTGTAGGGGTTTGCTTTCTGCAGTGTGAATGCAAACAAGCCTGCCCTAACTGCCTTTGGAGACCAAGCTTCCTACTGTGCGAACCACAAAGACAGAATGAACAAATGAGCAGGGAAAAGAAAGTAGAAAGATTTGAGGCTCCAGATGTACCCATCAGCCTTGTCATTTATTTCTTTGCAAAGTCGTACTTTCAAAGCACTTTCACTCTTCCAGTTCTTCTGCCTCTTTTCCGTACCATTCACAAAAACTGAACAGAATAAGTTTAGTGAAAAAATGTTTTAAGAACATATGATTAGAAAATAACCCTATGAAAGAAAAAGCAAATATGTACACATCAGATAAAGTTAAAGAAAAGAAACAATATCTACGGCATAATCACTAGAACTATAAACTGGTGAAACCCTGGCACAGGTTGCCCAGAGAGGTGGTAGATGCCCCATCCCTGGGAACATTCCAGGTCAGGTTGGACGGGGCTCTGAGCAACCTGATCTAGTGGAAGATGTCCCTGCCCACGGCAGGGGGGTTGGACTAGATGACCTTTAAAGGTCCCTTCCAATCCAAACTATTCTATGATTCCATGATTCTATAAATAAAATGCTAATGTTACTCCTATTAGTAGTAGCAGAAATGGTCATATTCTTAGCAGAAAATATGCTGCAGTGCTTTCAACTCACACTGTAAGACTACAGCTATCTTAGATCAACATTTCTCCTGTTATTGGAACCCCAATTATCCCCTTAAAATATGTCAGGCAATCGAATTTTTCAAAGTCTGAAAAGCTTAGGAGGATGTTTAATTCCTCCTAGTGTTGGGCTGGCACAGAGTGACACGCAGAGCTCCCAGGATGACTTTGCTGACTGAGGGCAAATCAGATGATGGGTTATAGGTGTGTGAGGTGCCTGTGGGACTGCAGACAGGGTTGGGAACCAGAACTGGGGAAGGGTTGTCGGGGTGCTGAACATGCTGTGGGAATGAGAAGAGAAAGAGAGTTTAAAGCTTCCGTTAGGTTTTGTTTTGCTTTAGTTTGGTTTGTTTATTCTCCTATATTACTTTTTTTCTTTCTATGACCAGTCAAAAAATTAATAACCCCACCTTGGTACTGGAGAGCCCCAAAAGTGAATTTAACTTGAAACTGCCTAAATATCTGAGTGCACTTGTTTATTTTTCTTAAATGAAAAAAGAGTGACAAAGAGCACAAAGGGTGTTCTGGGACTTTTAATAATATTATTCAGTTTTCTCCAGCCAGGAAGGACATTCCCTTCTATTGGCTCCAAGTCCATTTTCCAATTGCATGTTTAATTGCTAATCTAGTGGTCTCCAGGGAGTCCAGATAAGATCAGGTGAAACTGGTAGGTTCTTATTTTACAGAAATTTCCAAATCAGGACTTTACTGCTTCCAGATTTGGCTCGTGCCTGGGTGATGATGAATATTGCTAGCCATATAATAATAACCCCCGGTGTCCCTTGTGCCTGGTTGTGTAAATGTACACATGGGATAGGTGCTGATCTGCACACACTGAAAAGATTTGCCTGAACACAGAAAAAACTAAGGAGGAATATTTTCTTCCTGCATCACTTCAGAGGAGACACGTTCCCAAGGCCACCCAGAGAAGCCGTGTCAGAGCTGGGTACCAGCCCCCAAGCTCCCAAGTCCCCCACCCAACGTATGTGTCTCATTTTTCCCGGTTTAGTCATTTGCGAACGGCTCACATCAGTGTACATGATTCTGGCAGCAGGCAGCTTAGTTATGATTTGGTAGCAAAATATTTGGACAACAGAGCTTCCAAGAGGAAAACTTTCCAGTGCAGAAACCCGCTTCATCCTTCACCGCGGCTGCCCCAGGCTGGTTCGGCGTCTCCCAACCCCAGATCACGGAGAGGTTGTGCTCTAATCTTTTTCCATTAGAGCTCTGGTGATCAGGCCCTTCTTAATCAGCCCCGGCTTCCGCTTCAAATTGGGTAATGTCTGGGCCATTAATATTAATGGAAAGAGGAGCTGCTTCTGTTTGTTCTATTTTCAAGTGGTTTCTGGAGGCTATCTCCTAGCTAGAAACCACCCTGCTCAAAACACAGACAGCCCGGGCAGCACACACACACCTGTTCAGCCATAGAGTTTTTCCAGATGTTGACTACCCTGTTGATGGTAATAACCGTATTCCCTTAATTCCTGGACAGTCCTTACAGTCCTTTTTTTTTTGTTGCCCAAGCTGAAAGCCATTACCAGACAGAGCTATATCTGATTGTGCTGAAAACAATTGTCTGATGTGTTTTGAAAGCTCTGTCTGGGCTTTCTGGGATGGGGAGATTTTTTTTTGCTAGGATATTCCCAAGTAAATGTGTACATTATAAGATGAACTCCCTTGAGCTGTAGTCTCAGAAGATTTTACCATTCCTGGTTCTTGCTGTTGCTGTTACTCCCAACACTTAGCTAATGCAAAGGATTGTGGGAAACTCCTCATCTTCAGTGTGAAGTCAGATAAACTTTGTCAGAGACATTTATATCACACACAGAGGCACTGATACAACTAGTGTAGGAGTATTAACCTCCAACAGTAAAGGGGAAAAGAAAACCTAGGAATCAGTAGCATCTTGAACAGGTCCATTTTTTTTTCCCCCCAGTGGCTGTGCACATGTACGGTCTTTCTCTTTGATTTTTAACATATTTCTTAAGGAAGAGGTCTTCTGTCCTCGAACATCCCACACACTTCATAGGGCAGAGATGTGACATGTTCCTATGGATGAAACAATTTGCATTTCAGTAGTGTTGTGGCTGGGCTGACTGTAAGACTTCACCGGCTCTATCTACATCAGCATGGGGCTCAGCTCCCCTCCCTGGCTGGCCAAGCAACACAGAGAGCCCAAATCAGCAAAATGAAGTCATGGTGAAGAGAATAAATTTGTCTAAGATATTTGCTGAAAGAATCTGAGATTATTGCCATGCTTAGAGCTAAGCCAGGGTCTAGCTGCTTTACAGAATAGAGGCCTGGCTCTTTTGGTTAGAAATACTGTGAAGATTTGGAGCTGGGAGCCTTTCATATCTCATTTATGCAGCACTGTGCTGGAGTTGGAGCAGACACTGCACTCCCTTCTGCTCTTTCCCCCTTGGTTCTCTGGGCTCCAGCCCCTGACCCATGAAATTACCCCACTCCTGATCTCTGGGGGGGCACAATGCGCTTTCCAAGGGTGTGCTTCAGTTTGGGAAATTCAGACCACCATCCTCAAAATTATTTATAGAAAGTGGAGGCTTAATAATTACATGAAATGATCCCTTTGGGTCATATCCATTACCTATTTTTGACAAAAGAAGAAAATGGAAAAACTATATTAACTGGAGCTAGTTAGTGCAAATGGCGATGAGGTCAAAGGACACAGTATCCAATCACTCAGTTACCTGAAACCGGTTAAAAAGTGCCTTTGCATTGCCTACGTGTGGCACCGCGGGAAAATGAGATTGTTCTCTGACTTATTAACAGCTCAACTACTTGAGGACATGCAAAAATACAGACACATACCCATGAAGAAACTCCTAGTTTCCAGCTACTCAGGGAAAACCACTCAAACCCCAGGCTTTTGTCTCCCCCAAAAGATTAGACTTTTTCACCTCATTTTGAACAGTATACTGGTAACGCTCAGTGGAGCCATGAAGACATCTGCAAATGTGATCTGAGATCCTGATGTCTTACATGACTTCAAATACTTTTGCAGTTTTCAAACAGAATAATACCCAGGGAGCAACAGTAAACTCCTCCAAACATGATCTGCTGGAAGATGGGAAGGTAAAACTAGGAAAGGTTCAAACTGTGTGGTGTGTTTTTTTTCTTTTTCCCCTCTTTTTCTTTTTTCCCTGTTCTTCTCCCCCCCCCCACCCCGCCCTTTGCATTGGACTGTAGGCTTTGCTGAAGGCAAAACACTGAACTAAAGGGGACTTTGATCCTGCTCCCTGATGCTGGTCATGCTGTTCTGACCACCTTCTGCCAAGACCTAAGACTCCATCACTAATCTAGTGCTTATCAAGGTTTTTTCATGTGTTATTTAAAAGGGGCTGTTGGAGCATTTTCTCATATTTCTCATTCTGACAGCTGTGCTGGTTGCTTCCAAAACCAAGGCAGAGTACTGGGACTTTCAAGTCACCACTAATTTTCCTTTTGCCAGAAGCTGCAGTGAGATGAAACCAGTCAGTCTCTGATCCTCCCGCTTTGATCCTCCCGGAATAACATAGGAAATATCGCCTCTATGAAGAGTGAGACAGAGTTTGGAAGACCCACTGAAAAGGAAGAGGTGGCCTACAGGATTTCAGCACTTACATAGTCAAGAAAAGAGACAACAGACACCTGTGCTAGACACCATGAAGCCATAGAAAAAGGCATTGCCCTGGGGACCCTGTATATCCAGTTGATAATGTCTCACTTTAATTTTCAGTGCTTTCTATTCAATGCTCCTTACTGGAATTTGGGCAGTTTCTTGTCTGCTTATGCACTATGTATATATCAAGTGGATGAAATGAAAGACCATGGTGATAGGGTGGGGAGCAAGACCATCAAGTGGTCTTCTCAACAGTATTAGGCAACATGTGCCATTAAACAAGACATTTCAGTAGCACTCTTTTTCCCTTATACACCTTTTTCTTTTGTCCTACTGTACAACTCCATGTTGATGCTTGTGCAAATTCATTTGTGGGTCTTGTTGCCTCAGGACGTGTGGGTGGAATAAGTGTTGGATCCAAAACAGGGATTAGGCAGGTTGATGGGAGAAGAAGCATCTGTTTCATGAAAGCTGAGGTTCTGCAGGAGAGGGCAGCTTCAGCAAGATGCAAGAAGAATATATGGACAGTGGGGTGGAGAGAGAGGGGGAAGAGAAAGGGAAGGAAAACCTTCTTCCTAGCCCAGGTATAATATTTTTCATCCTGTAAGTGCTTCAAAGAAACAATGATGATGGGCTGGCTTCAGTTAAAAGCCAGCAATAAAGGAATCAGTCATATAACAAAAATAAATAAATGTTGTCTGGAAAATTCAAATGTGACATTATTCTGTGGACGCTGTCAGCTCCTGGACAGACCACAGACAGGACTGGCCCTGCAAAGAGATGGATGCAGAGTGACAGCACCAGGTCCCTGCCAGATGATCACACAGGAGTAGTCTGTGAATTCATGTTAGCACAGGAATGTACTTGGAAAGAGGTCTGGCCACTCAACTCCACGCCGATCTATTTAAAAAGGCAGTCAATGGCCTGGTTTTTCTTACCCTCGTTGTTCCTTGTGTTTTCTTTTCATGTCTGAGGTGTTTATTAGGTTTGAGGGCTGTACAAATGAAAACAGACAAACAGCCATCAGTTGGCAGCAGGGCTGTTTAGCCAAGCGGAGGCTATTTTGGAGATCCACCATTCTGTCTTTCACGGTTGCCTGGAATACAGATGTGCAGGAGCTAAATTGCATGCTCCATTTTTAACTTGTCCTCTTGGTCCCGGGGGATGGTGCACAGGGTTATTTGCACAGGTGAAACACTGAGGCTTTGGTGAGCTGCAGAAGGGCTAACAGATATCGTCCCAGCCTCTGACCATAGAGAAGGGCATCAGTAGGGACTATGCATGATGGGAGATGCTCTGCATATTTCTGATTTCTGTTTCTAGAAAAAGCGTTGGGGTATTGTTAAACCCTGTGGATCATAAGGGGAATTGGTGATGGGGGTGATCTGCTCTGATCTTTCTGAAGATGAGTGGGACCTGCTTAGGGAGCGGGGCAGAAGGAAGATGTTCAAGCTTTGGTGGAATCCACAGGGCAAGATGGCACTGGAAATATCCATCCCTTCTTCTGATTCCACTAAAACTTCTCACCCTTCTCAAGCTCCACAAGTTCTGCTCTGCTCCAGCAATTGCTTGGAAAATGGAAGAAGGACAGGGGGATACAAAGGAGAACATATCTCTGTTCCAGGTTTCCTCCTTCACTCCCTAAATGCTGTGATGGCTGTGCAGGCACCACCAGCACACTTGTGGGCAAGTGAAAGGAGATGGAGGCAGAGATTTGCTATACCATCATACCTTAGACGTCTCCACCTCTGTGACCTTGAGCAAACTCCCTTGGCCCTCCCTGCTTTATTTTCCCCTCCAAATTTTCAGTTGTTTTCCAAATTCAAGCTGTCAACACAGGCAGCCTACAATTCACTATGAGTTTCCCCAAAATAACTTTGTGCCTAAACAGCGTTTAGTGCCAGAACAGGATATTTCTTAGGGATGCCACCCTCTATGGCTAACTGCAGGGGACATCTGTGAGACTCTGGGATGCACAGCAGTAATTCCTGCAGCAGCATGCCACGTGCCTGGAAGTCCCTGTTTGCGCAGTGCTACACAAGGAAAAGGGGCACAAGGACACTGTTAGCTGAAAGTTTCTGTGTTCCCTTCTTGCTGAGCTGTGCCACTTGCCTGCAGAGAGCATCTGCCCAAATCCCACTTAGGACCTGGTATCCAGCCTTCCACTTCTTATTCATAGAATCATAACATCATAGAACAGTTTGGGTTGGAGGGGACCTTTCAAGGTCATCTAGTCCAACCCCCCTGCCGTGGGCAGGGACATCTTCAACTAGATCAGGTTGCTCAGAGCCCCGTCCAACCTGACCTGGAATGTTCCCAGGGATCGGGCATCTACCACCTCTCTGGGCAACCTGGGCCAGGGTTTCACCATCCTTATTGTAAAAAATTTCTTTCTTATATCTAGTCTGAATCCACCCTCTTTAGAGGGCTGCCTGAGTTCATGGGCAATCACTCCTCCCTATCCATAGGGTGTTTGCTTGCTGAGTTTGGTTGGGCTTTTTGGGGGGTTTTGAGGGGGTTTTGGGTTTTTTTTTGCTTGAGGTTTTTTTTTGTTCGTTTTTTTTGTTTTTTGTTTTCAGGTGGGGAGAGTTTAAATCATATTCAGTCAGGCAATAGATGAAGGAACGGGGAAATAGGAGACTGTCAGAGTCACAGGGAAGAGACATTTCTCATGGCCCAGAGCTCAGCTCAGGGTGGCAGGAGATAAGAAAGTGACTTGGGTGCTCTGGGGCTTTGCAGGCTGATAGTCCTTTGATGTGAAAAGAATCAGGATGACTGCATGGGGGAAGCCAGCTTTGTGCCATGATCTCAGCTCCAGGCTCATCTTCAAATCTGTCCCTGCTTCCTGAGGGACTGCTGTCTGGTGTCACTTCCACAGCACACCTCCTGGTCGAGAGAGAGATCTAAGGAGCAGCCTGCCTGAAGGATGCAAGATCTGAATACCTAATCTGAACTGAAGGGAGTGCACAAGGGGAGAGGAAGAAATGGGGACTCCAGTTCTTATCCCTGTGTGCTGCTTGAAGCAGAAACATTTCCTTGCAGTGTTGGAGTGGGACGCAATATCTCATGACGTTCCGTCTTTCTTTATGTGCCTTTCTGCTGGCACTAGTGACCTGCCCAATTGGTTCTTGGTTCCCTCAGCTCCTCAAAATCTCTTCAAGATGACACATTAAAAATGCTAAGGATTTCTAAAGAAAAGTGGCCAGAAGCTATCTGCTCCTCAAACCAGCCCTCCCATAGATTTCCAGTGACATAATAGATCTTATAAACAGCTGGCAAGATATCAGAGGAGCCATGGGCACTACTCAATACTTGTAGGGGCATCTAAAAACCTAAAACATCTAAGATCTGGGGGATGTGAGTAAAGAGGTATGCTAAGATATTGGAGATAGGTATGATGCGTGTGCATATGGTGTGTGTGTCGCTGCACAGCCCTGAGTGGGCACAACCATGTGAAATGCAAGACGAGGTTCATGCAACACCCTCCCCAGTCCCCCCAAAGCAGTGGGGCTTTGGCTGGGGATGTCACTATTTGGAGCTCAGGCCAGGCCAGGTAAAAAACCTCTGAATTCACCTTTATGTGACGCCGTTTTTAAGAGAGTCACTCTGCTGTGTGTAACCACAGAGTAAGGAGAAAGTTTACCCAACCTGGCAGGGGAGGGAAGGCCCCTCGCTAGCACTGAAGAGCAGGTACTGTTCCTTCCCTGTGCTATTTCTGGAATGCCTTGGAAGCACCCTGGCTTGTGCTAAAATAGCGTGCGGGCCTCAACTTACCTCATGTTGTGAGAAGAGGCGAGTGGTTTGAGGCGAGCCTGGAGAAAGGCAGGCAGACTGTGCTGGGGTGGGAGGCATACACAGCCCTTTTGATTCCCCGAAAATTAAATAAGGAGAAAAGATCCACAAGGCTGAAGGTGGAAAAGTATGTGTGAATTGGTGCCTCTGCTCCAGGGGGAGGTCACCTGGGCGAGAGGTCGTGCAGTGCCGAGGTGTTGCAGAAGGAACATCAATGGCTCCTGGCATGGGGTTGAAGGTCTGGAGGGTCTGCCTTCCCCCCCCTGCCCTGCAAAGGAGAGAAAGGAGGTAGGGCAAGAAGTGTTGTATAAGAACACTCCTTTGGGGGGTGAGTTTGAGGGGTGCGTGCTGGCACAACAGCTGAGCAGTGTTGGTACGTGGGATTTTGCGTAGAGAGCCCTGGGGATGAGCATCCCAGCAACAACAAAATGGTGCAACAGGTTTACACTTGATTTTTACAAGGAAAAATGTCAGGCATTGACAAGTTAAGAATTCCTTTTATTTACCTGTCTGTAACACTATTTTAAGAGTATCACTCTGCTGACCATAACGGGGTGACTTATTAAGGCATTGCATAGAGAGAATTTTTCTGCTGCAGGCCAGGGTTGTCCTGCAGCTCCCTGGATCAAGATAGTGATGTGACCCAAAAGTTAAGGTCTCCGTTTCCACCATCAATCACTTAATACTATAGTTGCACCTAGCATTGAATGAGGATTAAAGCCAAAACCTTTACCCAGGGCTCCCCATACGTTGTCTCTGGATGGATGTAGCCACTACAGGAGAAGCACCAGTGTGATGTGTTTGCTGGATGCATTGGCCGTGTTGGCTTTGTCTCCTGACACCTTTTGGCAGCACTTTGGACAACTGGCTAGTAGAGAGTTCATTTGTCCAGGTCAGTGGTGCTGCATGTAATTCAGACACCAAATCTCACGTGATCTCAGTTTGGCTCTTGCAGTCAGCTGTGGGACAAGGTCTGTCCCCCCTGCATGGTGCAGTAGCTCAATCTCTGCTCAGATCAAACCCCTGATACTTCCAGAGGAATTTCTATCTGAGTAACAGACAAAGTGAGGAAGGACTTCATAATAAGAAATATCAACTACTCTTCTTCGGATATGGTGTACGTAAACAACTATTTCACCCTCAGTCATTTTGTGAAAATGGCACAAAATGTAAAAATAATTTGATCAGCAAGGCAAATAGACACACGTTTCAGTTAGTCAGAGTGAACTAGTGCTTTTGTTCCTCTCCTGTCAGTCTAGATTATGAAATAAAGGTATTCTCAAAGGTGCAATGATTGCCCATATAAATAACAGGACTTAAGGATGCAGCAACATCTGAACATAAGTTCTTATGCAGGAACATGTTCAGCCCATGGTGTATGTGATCTTCCACTAGTGACAGGGCACCAGGTATGTTTTAATAACCATGGATGGCTGCCTCTTGGTTTCATATCTCCTGTGAAAATCAAGACCTCAGGCGAAGAAGGTGGTGATGGAGTCAGAAGTGTCCTACCTCCAGGCTGAATCCAGATGGCACAGAGCATAAACCATGAATACCACTTTGCTTGGAAAGCTCTTCTCAAGCTATGATTAAGCCCATTTTGTCAGGGAGAAACATGGATAGACCATGTCCTAAATCACATAGTCCAAAAGCAGCTGCCCTGTGCATACCTTCCACCTTAGGTACTAACTCAGCTCCCATGCACTCTCTGCCCTAACTGGGCCTATGTTTATTGAATCATAAATGGTAAGTAATGCTACTATCTCTCTCCATTTCAAGAAGAACAGAAAGGCTGAGTCAGCTAGGTAAAAAAAATGTAGCCTTAAAAAAAATAAAAGAACTGAGTCAGTTATTTTTCCAAGATCGTCAAGTTATGTTTACACTGCAGAAGACATCAAGTCCAAGCTAAGAAAAGTGGAATAGCTCAGATTCCTGTTCAAGGTCAGCTCTATGTGTAGCAGGCTGACTGTGTACAAACTCCACAGCACTTAGCCATGAGCCTTTCAGGTCCTCACACAGTGATCCTAAGACAAAAATATTGGTTTTTGTGAGGACTGTGTCACAGTCCTCCAGAGCAGTGTGTTTCTAGCATGAAAGTGAGTATGCGTGCTGCATACGTAGGATGTGAAATGGATCTACGTGGAGGTGTTTGAAGGTAAAGAACCATACTCAGGTTTCCTCTTAAAGGGAACTGGTGGAGTCATGCCAAAAGAAATCCTGGAAATGAACTTGCATCCATGTGGCATGGATGACTTTAGGATGAGAATGCACATAAATTAAAGTGGTAAGTTATTCAGCAGCTTGGATGCATTCACCAGGACCCTGGAGCTGTGAAACACCAGCCACCCAGCCACTGACAATCACTCTGACGTTCCTGCTTCTCAGGCTACATCAGTAATGGTAAATTAAATGTTCTTGGAACCGTTGTCTGGTCCGGAGGCCAACAGGCATGGAGCAGCACGTGCATACCATCAAATTCCACTACCTTCCACAACAGGATGGCCCCATCCCAAATGCCTGCGGGGAATGGCTCCTGGCTCTGCTAATCCCAGACATTGCCCAGGAACTATCTGGGAGGCTGCTGGTAGACAGTTGAAAGTCAGTGCTCAGCATTGTTCCCTGTTTCATTCACCAGTACAGATGTAGCCAGTGTCACTGGGGACAAACCCATACACCTGCCCTTGCTCGCGTGTCAAGTGGCTCTGGCTTGTATGCATGGAGTGTCCCCTGTGAGTAATGCCAAAGATGGGCTGGGGAGAACATTACAGATGCTCCCTCAGGGATAAAATCCATCCTTAGACTTTTTTCCCCACTACTTTGTGGGCCAGTTTTAAAAAATAGGTCAAAAAGTAAGGTTAGGTAGCAGTGAGAAGTTAATGCTCATTTTGCATCAGAAAACAGAGGTGTTCAGTGCTCCTGCAGATCTTTGGCTTGTGTTTGGTATCAATCAGTTAATCGCCAGGCATCACCCTGGGACGCGGCTTCTATTGTCCACAACACTGAGAATTCTATTAGCTATTGCCCTGTGGCTCAGCCCTCCAGACACGCGTCTCCCCCTCACACGTCCTGCTCTCCCCTGCTCACAAGCGGGAGAGAAATTCAGCTGCCTATGGCGGGAGGAGGAAAGCAGGGGACGCCTTGTTTAAAAAATGAAAGATGTAGCTTCAGCTGTTTGTTTAGGAATATGTGGCAATGGGGCTGAAATAAAGGTTATTTTGGATAGATGGAGAGCTTTACAGAACCTTCATTCACTCCCTTTGACTGGATTGCATAAAGGGCTACTGAGCAGATAAACTTTTAACGAATGTGAATTCCTCTCTTAATTAAATTACAGGAAATTAAAAAAGACACATTTCATGGGCTGGTGGGGGAAAAAAAAGTGATATTTGTCCCCCCAAAAGAGGTCAGGTTTCCAGTCTGTTTAGTCCTGGATTTCAATCTCCTTCCTCCAGTCTGCACACGGGAAATATCTAGACGCCTACTTTTGCCTGGAGCTGAAGAGACAGGTCTGTTTTTTGAGGGACAGAACTGACTCTCTCATTGACATGATGGGGTATATTCCGCCAGGGACTATATGTCAGGAAGGGCTAATGTATATTTGGGTAATGCACCGCTCTCCTTTGCATCTCATGCATCTAAACCATGGGCCAGCCCTACCATGAGAAACCTGCAGTCTCGATAGATAAGAGGGAATTCATTAAAACCTTTCTTGGAAATTAAGCTGATGACTGGAAATCAAATCACTCCGCAAGGAAAGAGATGTGATCTCTTAATAGGCTCTGTGTTCCATCGGAAAACCGTTCAAAGCTTGAAGGCACCTTCCCCAGCTGTAGATGATGCAGGGCCCCTTCCAGCGTCACACGGTCATGCATTCTCTCTCATATCTACGTGCAATGCTGGCTGCACTAAGGGATCCTTCTCTCCCCGGGTCTGACACATAAGGTCTCCACTGCTGGGAGGTGAGAAATGCTTCCTGTGCAGAACCAGCTCGGCCTGACCCAAACTTTGCGGTGTATTGTGTCTTTCAGTGCAGCTAACAGCCTCCTGGAATGTCCTCTCTGACCCTTCAGGCATCCTTGTAGTTGCAAACATGAGCATCCTGACCCAAACTGCATTCCTCGCCTAATCCTTAGAGCTGCCCGTGGAAAAGAGTAGATTTCTATATATAGTGCTCTGAAAAGCCACCGGGTTGTTCTGCCCGGGTGAAGGGGGTCTGTTCTCTGCAGCATGCAACACAATTCAAGCCTTGTTAATATATATGATGGGGGAAAAAAGAGAGAAAGAGAGCGGAAAAAAAAGGTCTCCTTTGTAAAAAATGTGTTTCTGAAAAGGGGAAATGGCTGGCGGGGGGGTGTTGAAAGCTCTAGAAGACTGAGTTTATTTTGGAGCCTCCTGAGGTTGGATTTAATCAGCTCAAAACACATAGTTTCACTCTTAATATGACATTAATTTTCTCTGCTAGCTGAAAGATACTCAATGCAAAGTTGTCCTTTTCCCATGCCTGAGATCAAAGGGCATATCTCATCTCTCCAACCCATTCCAGGATGTTTGAAAAGAGAGGCAGAACCATAAGCCATGGGTGGGAGTGAGGGTCTGATTTTGATAGGACCATAAATATAGTTGCCGTGTCTGACAGGGGATGCTTGAAAAAAATACCACTTCAAAGAGTCTTATGCTTTGTCTGAAGAGATGTAGAAATATTTAACAGCAAGGCTGGAGTCTCTTTAGTTACATTCCTTCTTTTCCCTTTGCCGTTGACAGACTTTCACAGGTGGTTTTCAAGCACTATATTCAAACAGCATTGTTATTTTGGGATGCATCCTCCTCACGTTGATCAAGTGAATCAAAACATCAGGAGTCCCACCTGAAAGGAGGTGTTCTTATACAACCCCCAGAGCACTTGTTCTAAATGTGTTGTTAAACTGAGCCTCAAGCCTGGACTGGCGATGGGGCCAGATCTTCCCAAAGTTATGTTCACACTGCAGGCTGCAGCACCTATCAGCTGCCTGCCAAGCAACCTACTGACATGAGATGTCCACTGAGGGATTCACTGAGCATCTGACAGTCCTGGTGATATCACTCCAGGGATGTTATTTTTTCTTCTGGGAGTAGTTACCTCGTTACATGCTCTATCATCAGAACTCTTTAGACTCTTACTCATTTAAGAAGGGTGAAAAACATCTCTTCTGTGATCCTTACTTCTTCTTCATCTCCCATAGAAAGTTGCAACTCCCACAGACCTGTTGGTGAACAAAATACTCATCCCCCAGCTGCTCCAGCACAGAATTCAGCTTACTTGTTTGCAGCAATACTGCCAGAAAATTTTCTGTAATTGGTGATGCGATGGGGGAATTCCCAATTTTTCGTGACCTCCAGTAGCTGTGCTCCATCTTCCTTGATGACATGCCTTAATGTTGGTTGTAACTAGGAAACAAAACCCTGAACACAACAGAAACCATGCTGGCAGCGGTAGCAATCCTATAGCCTATGATTGTTACTAGAGGGACACCATCCCATTTAATTAAAGATTGAATGCCAACTCTGTAATGCCACTGTGAAGACCCTGGAAAAGATGATTTCAGAGGAGGTTATCTGAACTAATTTTTCAGTTTGGGGATATGATAACTTTATAAGCTAGGACATATCTCACAAGAATTTCCTGCAATGCTTGATAAGTTAAGGTGTGGGTATAGGAACAAAATTCTACTGTTAAGTAATAAATAATGAATATTATAATTTTATGCCCTACATTTTTAAAATATTTAGTAGAGCTGCATGTATAACCAATGGTGTTGGTTCACTAGATGAATAATAAATGAATAAATAGAAGGACAGTGAGAGATCAGAGAAAAACAAAATTTACTTGTTTCGTGGGATTTCTTGGTATAGTAGGAAAAAAAAAAAACATGTTAAACATTTTGGAGTTCTAGGAATCATTTTGTTGCCACATGGGAACTTCCAAGCCATATCTTAATCCTTGAAAATTTTGGACTGAAAATTCTGGTTTCCCAGTAGTAAATAATTTTCCAGAAGCTGCAAAGACTGAGGCTTGAGAAGAGAATTTGATGGACCTGTTTGAATTTGTGGCAGGGAAGTGGGCAGATCTTCTTTTACACAAAGGCACTGAGGCCCAAATTACCATGCCAGTTGGCCATAGACCATCTTACAGAGATGGCAAGGGGTTGTAGGCAATGACCTTATCTATGCCTCATAACCAGAGGCAGATCTGCTCATCAGCACCATATCAGTGTGGGTGAAACATTGTCAATTTTGCCTACAGGAGTCACTGCATACTCCAGAGAAAGGGATCTGAAGGTAATTTCTTACCATCTGGGAAGTTCTTCCTAGTACTATGAAAATAGATCTCTGATTAGAGGGACTGGACACTGTTCGTCCCTGCTATTCCTTGCACTCTGAGCAGCCTATAATTTAACCAGGGAGGAGTATACTTACCTGATGTCCCAATCCCAGCCGCTCAGCATGGATCTGAAGGGTCCAGACTGAACCACTTTAGCTGCATTCCATGTGTTGTGATCTGTTACCTCCTCCAGAATAAAAGGATCATCTCCGTCACCCATGTGTGGCTCATGAGAGACATAGGATGCTGTGATAAGACCGTGTTGAAGAAATACGGCCCTAACAGAAACCATCTGAACATATCTACCACTTCAGAACCAAAAGAAAAAAAGAGGGAACTGAACTGGGAAAGGTTCAGAGAGAGTGGCAAGGATTACCCAAGGCAAGCAACAACTTTTGCAGGAGGAAGGACTGAATTAGGAAAGACATTTCCAAGGTCTTGGGACTCCACATTCACTGTTGATGAATTAACTCATAGAGATCATTATATCCTTGCAGAATCCTGCTGATACAGCCAAAAAGTGTGGGTCCCTTGGGCTTTTGGATCAAATCTCCATGCAGGTGGTTTGAACGATGCTGCTAGGTACAGCTCAGATTTTTCCTGTTTCGGTGCAGGATGTGATGCAGCCTTAGGTCATCAGGGGGCCGTGGGTTCATCTGTGTGTGAGACGAATACCTTCTGGTCAGCATTGTTGGAAAGCAGGGCCCTGCTAGATGACACCCTACTTCTTCAAGGTGCAAAGTCATGGACTCACCCAATGCTCCATGGGCCCCCTAGAGTAGGCAGAGACGATGGGAAGATTAAAAAAGCTGCAGACCAACTGGGTTAATTAACAGAATGAGAACATGTCTGTGATGATGCTCTCCAGACATGGAAGATGCTGGTGTGACTGTGTGGGAGATGGGTGTGAATCCTGATTCTTACACTCAGCATATGTATGACACTGCTGGTGGCACAGAAGACAGTGGAGGGCAGTGAAAGGGCTAAGCTACCCACCTCATGGTCCCAGCACCTGGACTAGGTGCAAACCTGGGTCCAGCTGCATGTTAACAAGCCATTTTGGTTTTAGGAGCACATTTGTAAAGGTTAGCGGCAAATCTAACTTCTGTGCAACCCTGGGGGGAGGTGATGGAGGAAAGGCACTGTGGTTCGGAAAGAGGGAGAGGGAGAAACATACGTTACAAATGGAAGAGGCTTTCTTCCTCCTCCCACCACTGCCATGATGGGGGCAGCCGCAGACTACTTTGAAGTCCTGTCCTTCAGGCTCTTTGCCATCATTTATGCTCAGCCCTTCCAAAAAAAGCACAGTCTCTTGGTGGCAATAGACTTGGCCGAGGAGGGGAAGGCAGGATTTTTACATTAAGGGAAGGGTTGTGAACAATTTTGTCTTTATCACCACAAAAGGGACTGTAAATCCCTCAGAGTTATGGATTCTGGTCCTGCAACTTGATACCCCAAAGCCAGTCATTTAAGTTAGGATAAATCTTTTCTCATAATTATTATTATATGGTTTGTTGTTTTATTTTAAAAGAAAAAGAGAGAGAGAGAGGAGGCAGAAATTGGCTCTAACATGACTTGAAAAGAACATTTGCAGCCAAAGAGTTATCGTATGTATACTGCTTTGCCTAACTGTACTCTGTAAGATATGAAAGACAAGAAGGCTCAGACCAGATTTCTCCATTAAGAGATGGAGCTTAGTCCATTTCTTGGCACTGCTTAGAAAGTCAATATTTTCTCTTTCTTCTTTCCTGGCTGAATTTGGTGGAGCAGAGGGTCTAATTCCCAGCTCCAGTTGGGATCCAGGCAGGCAGGCTGGCAGGCATTTCACCCTACAAAATCATGCCCTGTACAATTTCGGGCCTGGCTGTTTCCAGCTCTTTCACACTCACTCATTTGATTCCTGCCTCAGCTCATTGCAAGTTTGTAGTCTGTGAGTTTGTAGACTTGCTTCTTTTCTGGGACCCAAGGGGCAGCTGCAGCTGCATAGCCTGCTTTGCCATCTGCTTGCCTGGTGTTTGAGGATCTGGAGAGGGAGAGAAGCCATGCCATCATGTGTGCTCTCCTCAGGACTCCAAGGAGCCCTACGAGAGAGCAGAGTCTTCAGCTGCCATATATATCTGCCTTTCTCATATGCTTTAGTGTGTAGACACCTCCACCATGCACATGGACAACAGAAAGCTGGGCAACCTGCTTTGTTTTTTAACAAGTGCCAGTGGCAAATTTCCTTTATGGTGCCAAATATACTCTTCAAATCATCTCTGCTCCTTGCCACTGGTACCGACTTCAGTATCCATCGGTGCTGGTGCAGTGGTTTGCCATCATTGTTTTGGAGAATGGTGTGCACAACACATCTGGAACCACTTTCCACCTGCACCCTGGCAGCTTTCTGAACTAGCTTTTGACAATCAACGTGCTGGAATGGAGAGTCACCAGTCCCTTTGTCTCAGCACCTCAGCGAGGGATATTCCTTCTGAAAACATCAGTGCTCCACCTGTGAATGCAGTGCTGTTATCCCCAGGTTAAAAATCTCTGACTGACTCACTATGTCCTGAGTTTGCCCCTTAATCTTTATGAAGAAACAGACCTATAAAGATTTCTTCCTATATATAGATAATAAATCATAAATAAACAGAAATATATGATCCTTATTATGTTCATATATGTGTGATTTTTTTATATATATCTGTTCATTTGTTTAACAGGCAACATCTTATTTGGTCTGTCTTTGAATTATGAACTCCTCCCCTCTCCAGACCCTGCACGTGTACGTGTCTACAAATTGGTATAATGGTTTCTTTCCCATTTAAAAGTTTCACCCCCCTAAAATCTGCTGGCATAACTGCACATTAGCCTTTCCTAGCTGGTTCTGTTGTAGTTGCCTGGATGAGGGAAGCCAGCTAATTGAAATGTTTAAATGAACCCAGAGTATTTTGTCAGAACTGGGTTAGGAAGGATTTTGCTGGCAGGGTGAGGTCCTCATATGTGGCAATAGGCACATTAAGTGTTCAGGCTACCCCTTTCTCACCCCCCTTCTGCCCCCCAAAGCAATATGACTCAGTGCAGTCTTAACAACTTGTCCAAGGTCAGCTGTCCAGGCAAGAACTGAATCCGGATCTGCTGGGATCCACTTGAATTCCTGAGCCATAGGATCTCCCAGACTTGGCCAAATCTCCATGTCCAGGCTGAGGACAGAGCACAGTCTGAATGGCACAACTTTCTGAACGGCTGCAATTGGTCCACCTGCCTTTTTACTGGGTTTGAGGAGCAGAAAGGGTAAAGATCTGCAGCAAACAGCTTGAGTAGCACTTTCTGGACACCTGGACCCACCCAAAGCCAGAAATAACTAAAAGCAAAACTAACATCCTAATGTCCTCTCCTGGACACTGGGAAGATCTTTTTTTAAATAACAGTCTGTGCTTTGCCAGAAATTAATAGTGTTTTGAATTAACTGGCGGTGACCAAAATTTACCAGCAGATGACATGGATATACAGTCAGCCTCTGGTTATGCTAACATCCCATGAACCAGAACCACAAAAGAAGACTTCAGTTCCTAGAAGTAACATGTTGAAACCAGGCATGGATTTATGGAGGGAGCTAAGGGATTATTCTTCTATGTACCCTCTTCAGCCACCCAGCACAGCGCATCCATCATGCTAGAGGAGGAGATGACAACCACAGTTGCCTGTGTGGCCACAGGCACCTTGGCATCCTTGGCACTTATTAGACCCTGAGGTGCCTTTCCCTGGGGACTGCTGTGTAAGACTCTTCATGCAGGTTCTCCTTAGTGCTTTAGCCATCTGACTACCGGCCATCCAGTTTCAGCAAGGTCTTAGGTTGATGCAGTGATCTACGGATGGACAGGAGCCCAGCGTTACAGCTGAGTTGTGTTATGCTGGCCTGCAGACATGATGAACCCATGTCTGGTTTCATCTAAGACCGTGATACTCCAGACTTCTGGAGCAATGATACTTCCCAGCTGGGCAGGACCTCAGAACTTGAGTGTCTCTACATCAAGTTGTGTGGGCTCCCCTTTACTCTTTCATTGGACCCACCCTAACACCCTTCAGGGTTAACAGTGAGGACGTTGCTCTCTGCCAAGAATGTCTGCCATTTGTTTCACCAAACACTTCAATCTTATTGAAAAGTGTCCACATTTGGAAACCCCAGTTCCATTTTTGAGAGAGAGAGTAAAATTCTGAGCTGGGAGAGAAAGAAACTGTTTTCCAAGGCATTATACCTTATCCTACTACATGAGTACTTCCTAAAAAAGTAAACCAGATCCCAGAGGTGCAACTGTCTGGGAGGAAATGTGGGGTGTTTTTCTCCATTTCATGTCCTTTAATTCACTTTTAATTCTGCAGCTGGGCATATCTTTGAAACATCAGACTTTAGTCAGAATGGGAACCTATTTCTGCAGTATCCCCTTGTTCCCATGAAAGAAACCTCTCCATAGATGTGATTATCCACCCATCCATCATTGTCGCAGTGAACACAGCGCACACATGTGCACATTCAGATGCGCAGAACTCTGTACCGTAGTTCAGTAATTTTCTGCAATAGTTACTGAGCCCATTCATTAAATAATGGTCTCTGCCTTGCAGTAATGATACGTTGCTTAAAGAGAGCTCTTCTCTATTTATATTATTTACCTGGCAGTAAGCCCACCCCAATCATTCAAAATGAAAAAAAAGCTATCTAAAGGGATGAGATGTTTATACAGATGGCAAGAAGATTCCCAAATAATACTAGTAAATACTCAAATCTTAAAACTTTTGGATGGGATGTAACCCTCACACTCCAGGATATCTGCCAACTGTAATTGATGGGGTCAAGAGGAGAGCAGGGGGAATAAGTTTTCTTTGTCTTGGTGGATGAAGTAGAAAAGTGGGGATGGCAGGAAAAAGGGATTCATTTTGGCTTCACCTGAAATAAAATTTTGGTTTTAGGGTTTTTTGGCAAAGATGTCCTAGAAAAAAAAGAAATACTGGAAAAAGATGAGTCAAATGGGAAACAAGACATTTCATTAAGCACTCAAGATAGTTAACACTTCTCTTCAACTTCACATTTGAAGAAGAAAAAAGGCACATTGCAATTAACATTGCAATTAACTTTCAAACCCTTTTACTTAACATTTGACAAGACAAATGCATTGTTTTGTCTTTCCCTTTTTAATATTTTATTATTTTTGATCCTTTAAAAAGTATTTTTGTCCTTTTTTCTGCAGCTTAAATGATCATCTGCATTTGACATAAGCATGAAAATGTTTTCTGTTCTTTGAAAAGTGTTCCTTTGTAGAGATATTATTCTCACAAAACTGATCAGATTTTGGTCAAAATGAGTACTTCCTCCACAGGCAAATTTGCTCCTCACTTCTCAGTACAGCTTCAGGCAACTTTTTACCAGAACGGCTGGCCGTTACTAAAGAAAGAGAATGCTGAATAGTCATTTGAGATGTACTAAACCTCTTGTCTTCTCATACACAGGCATTGTCTTTCTGTGCCTGAAAACTGTAAGCACATTAAAATGTTTTCATTGGCCCATCTGTTAGCAAAAAAAGCTTTGTGAAGTCCGTGTGAACTTCCATTGATATGTGGTGCTCTATTAACTATCCAAGCCATGTTGATTATTTATTATTCACTGTTTAGATTTATAATAGTGTTAATACAATAAATATTTATTATAAAAGCCCCTGTTGTCTAGGGCACGGTTGTAAAGCAAGCAGAAAACAGCTTGAGTGAAAGACCACCCTTCCTTCCAAAAACCCTCCCTAACTGTGGTTGGATTCCACATCTCCATCTCCTGATGGTGTGAAGAACATTATTACAAGAGATTTGTGTAGTGATTTACACAGAAAATCAAAGTCTGGACTTTTTTTTTAAGTGACACTGGGGAAAAAAGAAAGAGAAAATGTACTAGAAAGAATCACTCTTTTAGAAATCTCTGACTTGTTTCTTTCTATTTTTAGGCATGGAGTTACCGGGATTTTAAGGAGATGTACTCCCCATGAATGCCCATCTCCATAGGACCAAAATTGCACCACCACCAGAACAGCTGTTACCTCCTGCCCTGATGGCCAGAGGAGCAAAGAGCTGATGGTCATGTGTAGGAACGCATATCAACCAAGTCTGTCTGCTACCCATGTCAGGTTGATGCGGAGGCTGGTGACTCCATAAGTATTGGAAAGTCCATCTGTCCAAATGTCAGGGGTGGATTTCATTCACTCTTGGGAAATTTTCTTTCAGTAGAGCTGTTGTGGACTCAGAAGCACATAACTGGTCCAGAGGCTGAGCATCGCCATCCGAGAGCGAACACGCCCATGCAGTGACCCACAACTGTCTTCGGTCCTTTTTACCTGTTTGTTTACTTTTAATATGACCTGCTTATTTTATGGGCCTGGTCCAAAGCTTATTTGTGTTAGTAGGAAAGTTCTCAATGGCAACGGTGGTTTTGTGCTCAGGCTGTAAAACACTTATGGAAGATCATTCATGTATTATTTGTGCTAACCTTGCAGGGTGGGCGTCACACCAGCTGGGCTACTGGAAATTGCTGAAAAGGAAGCAGTGGTTTGGGACTTTCAAGGAGCAAATCAATCTTTTTAGATCCCAAAGTACCAATACCCCTTCCACTTCTCCTCCCCTATCTCTACAACCCTCCCCACCTCACGCTATTGTTCATTAAGAAAATCCTGTTATCATTTGTTCTAGCATTTAATGAACATGAGACAACTGGTTCCAGATCCGTGTTTTTGTAACTGGTTCTTGTTAGAGTCACCATGACAGGTTGGGAAAGGAGCCCAGAGAGAGTGGGTGGAGAGCTCCCAGCCAAGCAGAGCCGGCTGGCTCCTGGGGTGTGCTACGCGGGAGCTCGAGACTTTTCAGAAGCACTTGGGTTTTTCCCCTCAGCTCTGCGCTCTCTTGGCCTTTGGCTTTATTTTTAGCCTGTCTCCATCTGGTGTTCGGCTCTCCACCTACACCAAGCTCCCAGGAGCAGGCCCTGCCCCCAAACCACATCCCTGCCTGGGCGCAAGTGGTGAGCTAAGGTGCAGAAATCCTGAAGGGACGGCACATTTTGTGTAACCTGAATGAATCACCCTCGGAGCTGCGGGTTAAAGAAGAGGAACCAATGGACTCCACCTCCCAACCATTACAATATCCCCAGCTCCCCACAATCTCTCCTACAGCATTGTCACCATGCCCTCCACTTCTGAATATACCTCATCTTTCTTATACGTCACCCCGGCTCATCTTCCCACACATCTCCCTACGCACTCCCTCGAGTCTGCGGTAATGCTGATACCATATCCATATCTGTGGATAACATATCCACATCTTCATGTCCATCCCTCCCCTTTGCAATCCCTACACTTACATTTCGGCTAGCAGCTGGATAGTGGCTAAGGAAACAGGAGAGATGCTGAACAGTGCTATGTGATCTGCTATTACTTGGCAGAACTTACACCTTCCTCCCCAACGCCGGTCAAAGTTGTATTAAACTGGCAAAGTTGGCCAGTATGGAGGCAAATCTGGAGTCAAGAATGAATTGTGTGCGACCGCTTGCCTCTGCTGTCAGTTCTGCCCTGGCTGCTCTGCCCAGCAGCTCAGGGAGGCAGGCACCAACCTCTGCAGCCCCTGCCCCATCCCCAAGCATAGGCATGCCTGCAGGAGGCAGAGAAGCCGGCAAAGTCATCTGCAAAAATGCTGATGCTTGAAGGCATTGCTTTAAACCAGATTGTTGCTAGGAAACTTGTCTTTGTGTTGGAAGCTATTTCCTTCCTACCCAAAGGCAGATCAGAGCTAATTCATCGAGAGCAGCCTGGAGAAAAAAAAAAAAAAAAAAAATTATAAAAGAGGTTATACAGGAGAATATCCAGATCCAGTGCATTTAGAGATGGGAACAAAGTCAAACCTCAGTCCAGGCAGCCATGAAATATGGAGGTTATAATGTGGATATAGGTTCAGCCATGGGAAACTGTCTGGATTTTATCCTGAGATCTTTACCAGCTCACATCCCTGGCTTATTAAACACCGCTTTGCATTTAGAGATTTAGCGAATCTTTTGAACTCTTCTTCTGAATTTTTGTACATGTATGCATTATTTACATTTTTTGGCTTAGACATTTTTATATTAAACCCACAAATCTTCCACTCCCGTGGTATCTGAGGTTGCTGGTCTTCAAATAACCCTGGTTCGCATCCCAAACTTGGTTTACCTATATTCGCCTTCTGCTGACGGAGTCTTCAGCTAAAACGCCACATTTTCAGGGTTTTCCCACAACCATGGAATAAGAAGTAGCTAACTTTTTGTCCCCCCTGTTTTTTTGAAATGAAGCATGATATTTTTAAGTAGTCACAGGAATCCAGAAGCTGGAGCTATTGGGGAAAAAAAAAAGAGAGACTTGCAATAATAAATTGGCAGTTATGGAAAAGCAGGCCTGTGGTTTGCTATTTATACTTGTGTCTGATCTGTTTGGCTCTTGTCTGAACTAGATTATTGAGGGGATTACTGCTTTATTTGTAATGCACCAAACATATCTTTGGTATGAAAATTATCATCATACAGATGTGTTCCTTGAGTTTCATCCTGCACACACATACCTCATAGTAAATCAGAAACAGCTTCAAGAAAGGAAGCAGATTCACATGGAAGTAAAACCGGAGTCTATCTTTGTGCCTACTGTATATATTTCTATCAGGCTCTGAGATTTGTTTGACTTCCTATGATTGAATACTGAGCTAATGTTGATATTAGCAGCTAATGCAGATGAAATATTGCCAGAGCTGCTGCCAACTCACATTCAACCAAGACTGATGGATTGTTTTTGGGGTGGGATTCACCTCAGCTAATTTTACAGTTCTGTATTTGAGTTAGTCAAGCCCAGGCTCAGCAGAGGACTCGCACTCCTTTCAGTGACACAAAGCAGTGCAAAGCACAGAGCACAAGATCCCTACTTAATTATCCTTCTGCCCTATATTCCCCCCCACCCCCCCCATCATTTTTTCATTGAATTTTGATGGTTAGTTGAACTCTCAGAAGTCAGGTGTTTAGCATCTTTTCATGGGTGGGAAGATGATCAAAGTTGGGGAGCGGGGGGAAGAAGATGGAAAGACGCTGAAATCTGAGTGTCAGTTCCCCCAGAAATAAGGGGCTTTCTGTGCTGGAGAGTGACAGGGCATCTGAGTATATTTCTGATGGTGAAGTCCTTATCTTCACCAGAAAGATGTGATGAGGGGTTTGGTTTTGTTTTTTATTTTTAATCAAGTGACTACATGAAGAGATCTGTTTCTAAGCCTAGCCAGGATACAGAAAATATAGATATTTATACTCTCAAATAACCTTTGACAATGCCTCGTTATTCCAGAAGCTGGTAGCATTTTTCATGAGATGCTTTACTAGCTCTCATGACTAACTCCTCTTCTTGAAGATGGCCCTGGGAGCAAATCTTTCTGCAGAGAAACCCTATTTTTGATTAAGACAAAATATTTTGCAGAAACTTCCCTTTTGTTAACCTATTACAAGGGGAAAAAAAAGTTTTGTAAACGTGTAGAAGTCCTTAATTTTTCCTTCAATTTTGAAATATTTAATGAAATGTCATTAATACTGCCTCACTATTGCTGATTAAAATGTAGTATTTGTTGTTTCAAAAAAATCAAGGATGGCTGCTTCTCAGTACATGCTAAAAATTCTTATCTTTTCTGGATCAGTGTGTCTTCTGTCTGTGTTAAAATGGGGCAGTATGACACTTTCCCTGTTTGTGGGAAACTTCCAAAGCTCCTTTCCATTTGGAACAAAGAACATACTTGTTAATGTTAATTTCCCATAAAATGGAAATGTTGAATTTTGACCAGTTGGATTTGAAATCATGAATACTTATCTCTATTCACTGAACTGCACACATCAAGGGATCTACTGATTTTTCCAGCAACATAACTTTAGTATCATATTTTGCCAGTACTTTAATTTCTATTTCTTCTGGATCCATTGCACACTGATTTTTCTGTATTGCGAAACAAACACTTTTTCCCCCAACATTAACTTTAATCCTATAAACTTTATATTACAGAGAGGAGCAAAAGCAGGGAATAGTAATGATTCAAAAAATCGAGATTTGATCTGTCAGAATGTTGCATTCACAATGCTATGGAAAGCAGGTTCAGTTTTGTAGATCCTAACATTTTAACAGGTAAATATATTTCACTTCCATTAAGAAGATATCAGTGAACTGTTTGGTCAAATACAACGTAACCATCCTTTGATATTAAAAAAATAATGTTGTGTAGATGCGTGCATTCAGACCAATCATATAAAAAAAGTCAGTGAAGTGTGGCAGGGGAAACTAGTTTAACAGAAAAGGGTTTCTATCTGTCACCAGAAAATATGTCCCCTGCTCTATTTATTGCTTTACAGCTGTTGAGACACATAGGATAGTATTTATCTTATCTAAATTTAGCCACCAAAATGTTAGCCAACTGGAATCTCAGCTATTTGAGGGATTAGCCTAGACAAATTTTGTGTGATAGATGCTTTAGATAAGCAAAAAATTTCCCGAGATGATTCCTAATCATAATGTAGGATCTGAAGGTTCAGACTTCTATTCAGAATAGGCAAAGGCAGGAATTAACTCAGTATGGCAGAAGGTTTCAAGGGCTAAAACACTGGTCTCATTTCCCACCCTCACTCCCAGCCAGGCAAACAAAAAATGTCCAACTCTTTTCACACCAAATCTGCCAAAGGCATAAGCGAGCAAACAAAAAAACCCTCACTCCTCTTTCCACATATGAGCAGAAAAGAAAAGAAAACCATTGATCAAAATCCAAAGAAGCTGAGGAATTGAAATTATGCAAAAACAGTTGGTTGACATCTGTTGGAGTGGGTCTGAAAATAACAGCTTCAACTGGGAATTTCGCCGGTATCTAATTAAACTGCAATGTGTACATTGTTAATGACAGTGAATTAGTAAAGATCTATTTTCTTTTCCAAGGTCCTGCACCCGGGTCAGGGCAACC
>NW_009194902.1:0-1247 GCF_000690835.1 Fulmarus glacialis | reverse complement strand
CCTCGGAATTTGGCACCGGGGCTGCCGAGCCCTTGTACGGGGGGATTAAGGGATGAAATAACAGCGTTTGCGGTGCCGGGGGGGGTGCTGCGGGTTAGGGTCACCTGGCTGAAAATTTGTTGGAGAAACTCCTAAATCTGTTGCAAGCAATGAGAAGCTTTTAGAAATTTAAAAAAAAAAAAAAAAAAAAAAAAAAAAAAAACTCCAACTTTAATTGTCAGATTTGTTCTGGAGAAAAGGCTAAATTGGAGCAGAATTGGCAAACAAGGCGTTTCTTGTTTATTCCCATTTTCTGTTTATTTTAGTTCCCCCAAGCTGTCTCTTAACATTGAATTTGCTCGGCGTTGGCGTGGCTGCTGCCCGGATTTTAGGAGGATGCTCCGAGCCGCCCGTGGAGGGGGTCGAGCTTTACCGGGATGTGCTGTACGGAGAGGGAAACTTCCCATTTAATAGCCAGAGGTGGAATATTTTTTTCCAGTGTCCCAAAAAGCCTGGCTGGGTCTGTTCTCCCTGGTTGTTTTGACCAGGGGAGAAGAGGCGATGAAAGGAGCCTGCTCATTTTCGATGGCAAAAAACCCAGTTAGAGGGTGCCAAGGAGTGGGTAGTGGGATGTCAAGTACTTTCTCGCTTTTTAAAGGTGGTTTATATAACCTGCTTGGCTATATTGTTATATTCCCCCCCCCTTCCCGTTACATAATCCTAATTTATGAAAGCATTAGGAAATTGCATTCCCCGCTGTTACGCGAGTGTCCGTATATAACGGCCGCTGAGCTTGTTAGGATGCTGGGCTCCGTCCCTCTGGCAGCCGTCTCCCGAGAAGCTCAGGCAGGTGTGGAACAGCTCTTTATACGCTTATTGTTATTATTTGGATATTTTTTTGCCATCATCCGAGGCTGTGTCAGCCCCTCCAGGAGCGGGGTGGGTGCGGGCTGGTGCCTCTCCCTGCTGATGGAGAGCAGAGGCTTCGCTGCCGGCTCCGATATTCCTGGTTTTTCCAGTATTTTTGGGATGTGCCGCTTGTGGCAGAGGCTTGTCGTGATTTTTGTGGTGGGAGCAGCTGAAATCCTCGCTGGGGCTGGGGATGGCTTTGGAGGCAGGTGGGGTACGAGCCCCGGACCATCAGCGTGTAAAATCCTCGACCGCATCCCATCCCTGGTACCTTCTCCCCTTGGAAGAGCAACAACCTGTAAATGTTTACCGCTTTTGCTTTCTCCAGTATACGTTTGTCTTTTGGAATAAAGGAGGGG
>NW_009194901.1:24685-29371 GCF_000690835.1 Fulmarus glacialis | reverse complement strand
CACCACGGGGGTCCGGCAGATGCCCTCCCGGCTGAGGCGTGGGCAGCCGGGCCTGGCAGCCCCAGCTCTCCTCTCCGTGGGTCGCTCGGCGCCCGCCCTCCCGGATGTGGGCTGAAAGGGGGCAGCGGGTGAACGAGTGGGAATATTCCCGAACCCTGTCTTGCGTGCGTTGGTCTGAGTTACTCTGCTTTCACTGTGTTTATTATCTTGTCCCTTCACGGCAGAAGGTGAGGCTCCTGTTGTGCTGTGCCGCGCTCCTTGCTGTCAGGAGTACTAGAGGGAGGCTTTTAGGTTCTCTTTTTAGCCGATCCAGTATTCTCTTTTTTTTTTTTTTAATATATTCAATAGATTTGTAATTATGATGGAAGGCAGGGAAGAACTGTACACACAGTTCACTTTCTTCTCCCGTCGCTGGTGTCTGAGTGCTTTCCCAGTAGCAAAAATAGATACAAACTTGTTCTGATTTTCCCTTGTAGCCCAAAGAAGAGACATTGTATGGGTATTTGTGAAATAAGTTCTAACCTACCTGTGTTCATCAAGATATTTCTCTAATCAGAAATGTAACATCTTAACAGGCAGGAAAAGCAGAGGTTTCCTGGTGACAGTTGTTTGTATATGGTCGCCTTTCATCAACAGCTTGGATAATTGCACTGTTTTGTAGGCTGGGAGTTCAGCCTCTTTGTCTCTTGCATGCTTTATGTGATTTTCAGTTGATCCCCTAAGTTTCTGGGACAAACAATTCAATTTTCCATTGAAAATGAGCTATTGCAAAGAAAATGTGGTAAATAGCCTTTGAAAATTAATTTCGCAGTGTTAGGATGATATTTTGCTGACTCAGTGGCAACAGAAATGCAGGAAACTGCATGGGTAAATGAATTTTCCCAGTACTTCAAAGTATATTTTACAGATACATGCAACATCTGCTTGCTTCTTTTTGCTTTGCTCTCGTTTTTTGGTTTCTATCTCTTTATATTTCCTTTTTTGTTTTTTTAGGTTAAATTGAATATTTGCGCAACACAGCTTCTTGCAGAAGGACCACCACACTGTTTTACACCTAGGAAAATATGAGAATAAGCAGGGAGTGTTGTTCTCTCTGAACTAAAAAAAAAAAATCTGTGCCTTGCTGAGGACAGCTGCAGGAATCGGACACTTGAATCAATGTTATCGGATGAGTTAGAATCCAAACCTGAGGTGAGCAATTATGAACTGGGTTTGGTTCCCAGGAACGTTTATGCGCAACACTTGAAAAAGTTCAATGAGTTTACTCAGTTTGCTGCTTACATATTAATTCTCAAAGTGTTTTCAGTGGCATCTTCTAATGTTTCCATGTCTTGGTTTGAACAGTAAAAGATTAAAGAATATTGCAGGTTTTTTCCCCTCCTTTCAAGCGTCAGCCAATACTCTTGCCTGTTCTCAGGTTACATTATTTTTTTCACTATTATAATGTTCTTTCTGTTACAAGAATAAAATAAATTACTGTATTGACTACGTCTTTCCCTCAAACCAAATTGACTATACTTGGTTTTGGGGAGTCTGGATTATTCTAGTAATCAGCCAGTTCTGTTTTTTAAAGTACTCGTGTTTCCATTAAACAGTTGGCAGAAGTGTTGGGCAGCAGCACCCAGAGGATCCTGGTTGCTCAGTGTGAGGCTGCTGGACCATTCTGAGGTTCAGCCAGTAGCACGGCTGAGCATAAATTGCAGTGATGCATGTGTGTGCACACAAGTGCACACACTGCACACACAGCTGGCCACAAACAGAATAACACATACACAGGTAAAGTACCTTTAAAAGGTGAACACAATCAGCATGAACAACACAAAAGTTTGTTAGTGGAGTATATCTATACCCTCACTCAACACTCTCTCATGCATACTCACATTCACAGATGTCTCTGGTCTCTGCCAGGCCTATAGTCTTTCCGATATCTGTGCCCAGACCCAGGGCTTTTTAGCCAGTTCTGGCTGCAATCTTGGGTTTTTCCAGACTGTGGTTGCCTCTTCCTCACACGTTAGTAGACTAGAAGTTTACTAGCAGTGCACTCACTTGCGGGGAGAATATTTAGGAAAATGTTTAGTAAGTAGATAGAAGGGACTGCAGTGATCAGACACAGCAGTGTATTGACCAGCAGCCAGCTAACGTGCGATTGGAGTCTCTTCTCTCCCCCCTACCCATGGTTCTTTCTCTACTTACCCACCTCGATTCCTCCTTTGATCCTGCCCGTAAACATTGCATAGTAAGTTTTACACATCCTGCATCCCTGTTGCATCCGATAATAAGTTTGGTCTTTCCTATAACCCAAGACAATCTTGTTTTCTCACCAGTTAAAAAAGTTCTGGTTGAATCTCCTCAAGATTTCACTTCAGCAGTGGCCCATTGATTAGTGTCTGAGGAGTTCTGGTCTTTGTTACTCTAACCTGTAATTTGTTAGATACAACTGTCAGCACTTTGTTACATTCAACACAATTGTATCACTATGCTCAATTTATTACCTCTCCTGTTTCTTGCCTTTGTCTTTTGGGCTGAATAACCATTAGCCAGCTATCTGTACACTCACCCTGCTTAAAAGCGCAGAGGACTGTATTGCCTTGTGTCCTTGCTTTTTTGATTCTCAGTTTTACCTCTTCAGAAGCCTAAGGTCCAAGAGCAGAGGACTTAGTACTGCTATGAAGTACCTTTCAGAGAAGTTCACAGGTATAAATAGAATTGTTTTTATTGAGTCTTCTGTTTCTATTCCTTTTCAGTCCATATGCAATACAGCAGGTATCTTAAACTGGTACTCTAAAGAGAATGATGATTACATGCTGGTAATTCGTCACAGCCCAGGTGATGTGGTAAGGTATTTGTTTCTTAACAGCAGCTAAAGTCCTTCCAATCACACTATTCAGGAAAAGTAGCTGCAAATTCATAGTAGCCCTGAGTAGTCTCAGTATGGGCTGCAAGGAGTTCCTTTCTCTTGCCTTGTGGTTGATGTCTCGTAACTTCTATCAAATTTTCTCCCACTTCTGAATGATAAGGTGGGGGACTTTGTTTCTTCAGTCTGAGTGAGTGGATTCCCATAGATTATTTCTGACAGCCAAGGACCAGGGTAGTTGGAATGCTTGTTCCCTCATTCCTCAAGTAGGAGCTGTAAGTGGGCTTTGTCTTTTCTACACTTCAGTAAGGTATTTGTTACTTAGGCATGTTTACATAATAGTCCTATTTACCCATAGCAGAGTTGCATTTCCAGCAAGCCCAACAGAGTAGGCCATTCTCAGTAGGAACAGGCCTGATGCATGAAAGCTACGGTGCTTGCAGAGGGCATCCTTTCCACAGATGCTGTTTTCTAAACCATGTTCCTCAATCTTGATCAAGGCTATTTTATATTACAGATTGGGATTAATTTGCATTGTGGATTACCAAATCTATACACGCCCTCTTTCTGGTTCTGATTGTGAATGTTGAGTGTTAAGTTAGTACTATTTTCTACTCCTTTGATGTGAAACTGGTAGATACTCTTTTTACACCTTTCCCAAATAGCAGTTCAAGTATCTCAGAAAGTCAATCATGATTTTATATTCTCTGGTGAGCCATGGCACCATATTTCTTATAGCCACAGATATTCTTTCATATCCCCTACCATGGGAGAAAAGTATTAATTAAGAGCTAAATGTATTTGTGTAACATCCAGATAACGTTAATCAAAACACTATGGATGGATTGCATAAGCTTCTTTGCTACTTGTTTTATCCTTAAAGAAGCCACCAATGTGCCAATAAACGTTTAAAACTTGAGTAGAGATGAATCCTGCTTTCATAGGAAGTTACAAAGTTGCTTGGAAACAGTTTCTACGGGCAGATGGATCTGCTTTTTCTTCTGGACTCCCTGTCCCCAAAGCTTTATTACCAGCATTCCTCAGGGAACTGGTAAGATCTGCGTTTTGCATGGTTTAAGCCTTCAGGATTTTTTGTTACAATTGCAAATATTTCCAGCCACCTCCACCACACTGGTCCACTGCAGGGGGCTTTCTGCTGCCGGGGGGTAGCTCTAGCACGATCGAGTGAACTACAGCTCTGGTCTATAAATTGAATTGGCTACTGAAAAGGGGGTGGAGGGAGGTATTTTAGCCTCTCCTTTCTCTCCTCATCAGCACTTCACAAGGGGAGGCTCTTGTGAATGAATTAATTCCCCAGAGGTTGCATGGGAGGAGTGCATCCTAGTTTTTAGCTAACGAGCCTCCTGCCCACCACACCCTTCAGCTCCAGCCCCTGCTCTGGTCTATAAATTGAATTGGCTACTGAAAAGGGGGTGGAGGGAGGTATTTTAGCCTCTCCTTTCTCTCCTCATCAGCACTTCACAAGGGGAGGCTCTTGTGAATGAATTAATTCCCCAGAGGTTGCATGGGAGGAGTGCATCCTAGTTTTTAGCTAACGAGCCTCCTGCCCACCACACCCTTCAGCTCCAGCCCCTCCTTTCCCCTCCCTTCCCCCCCCTTTCAAGTGTTCTTTTGACCTTTTTATTTTGTAGTGGTTCACTGGTTAAATTTAGAACAGAAACAGTAACGATTAGAAACATGGTCCCTGATGCTCTGGGAGTCTAGTCCAGCTGTCCAGTGGGAGGGTAGATCTGAACGTTAGTACTAGAGCAACCTTCCCTCCCATTCCCCCAGCCACACCCACCTCAAACAGAGCAGCTGCCTGCCCCTTC
>NW_009194901.1:364-24554 GCF_000690835.1 Fulmarus glacialis | reverse complement strand
GGGGGAGTTGGGGGTTTGGTTTTTTGGGAGTTGGTTTTTTGGGGGGTTGTGGTTTTTTTTAGGATCTCTAGGAGGGGTTCCCAGTTCTTTAAACAGATTCTGCTCCTCCCCCTTCCCCCCCACCCCCAGGGAAATATCCCAGGTGAGGGACATTATCCAAGCCTTCCTGGTAACACAAGCATTCTGCACTGCTTGTGGTGATAGACCCTGGGATCACCCTGTCCAACCATCCCTTGTTGAACAGCAGGGATGACAATTATTTGTTTAGTAACAAGAGCCAAGAAATATTTTACACTTTTAGTACATACACTGTCTACATTACTTACAGGATTTTTCAGAGTTATGTGGTGTTTCTTTTTGTAAAAGGAGGGTATAATAAAGAAGGTGGTGTGGCAGAGCCAAAAATAAAATTCTTCATAGCAAGATGCAGGTGAACATTGCTCATTTTGTCCCTCCAAGGTTTATAGATTCTCTCTGTATGACTCATATCTGGCCCATAAAGTTTGAATCTCTAAGTCGAGGATGTCCTTTTGCAATTAATATCAAAATTTGTTTCAAATTCCAAGGGATATTTTGGCTATAGAGTAAAGCCACTTTACACCTCTTATCGTTCCTTTTGTGTTCTATTAATATTCTGTACATTCAATTTCCTTAACTATTCCTATTCAGGTGCCCCAAGATGTTCTGTCTGCGTGGTTACAAATTCTAGCACTTTGGCAATATTTGCAGAAGGATCAGTCCCCTCCTTACATAAAGGTTCTATAGTCACCATCTCAGGAATACTTACGGCCCATCCGGATCCCATTTGTGATGCCAGATATTATGTGGTTACGAGATCTGACAAAATGTAGCATCCAGGGGATTCCTCCCCTCCTGGTCCTTCAGACAAGAGACCACTAGACTGTTCCCAGGTGCAGGCAGAAGTGAGGCTGAGGCTGAACTGCAAATATGCACCCATGCATACATAGACAGTACGGACACGTATGGCTGTTAAACACTAACACATGGCAGTACAGTACCTTTACAGGCACCCACAAACACAAATGGCATTCACATGAACAGGAAGAACACAGATGGCCTAATTCTGTTCCTACTCATCAAGTAATCGGGCTTGAAATTTGCTAGCATACCACACACATTGCCCTCTCTCAGCTGACATGCATACTCACAGTCATGGATCTTTCCAGTCTCTGCCAAACCTTGAGTCCTTCCAGTATCCATCTCCAGGTCCTGGGCTTTTTAATCCAGCCTCTGGCCAGGATCTTGGGTTTCCAGATTGTGGTTTCCTCCTGTTCACAGGCTAGTCCAACTTGAAGTTAAGTAGATGAACGTACTCAGAAACTGTTCAGAAGCAAACAGCATTTGAGAAGAAGACGGATAGACTACAGTGATGAGGCAGAGCAGTGTACTGACCTGCAGCCTGCTAACACGTGGTCGACGCATATTATCGCCCACCCCCTTCCTGTTCCCCCTGGTTGTTCCTCTCCTATCCACCTTGATCCCTCCCTTTCCCCGCCTGTGATCCTTCCTGTAAACATCCATAAGTTTTTCACATTCCCACAGTGTCCTCTTAAGACATCTTAATAAGAAGTTTTACCTGGTCCCAGAATATCCGCCAGCTCTTGCCTATGAGATGTGTTCTGGTAACCCATGATGATATTGTTCCTATCTCTTACAAAGTTTCTGGTTGAATTTCTTCAAGGTCACACTCAAGTCGTTCCTGTAATGGCCCATCCATCAGTGTCCCAGGAGTTCTGGTCTTTGTTACTCTCTCTTATCTGCAGTTTGTTAGAGTTTGCATATCTGCACATTTAATTTATCACCTCTCCTGTTCCTAGTCTGTCTTTTATGCTGAATAGCCAATTACCAGATAGCCTTACAATTTCCTATTTGCTTTCAGCTGCAAAACCAAATTAAAAGAAACTTAAGAAAGCAGCACACAGTGTTTGTAATTAGTTTTTTCCCCATATTCCAGTTGCTGTGGTTGTCACAAAAGTATTCAATGATTTTGAACAGAAGGAAGGTTTCTGAAAGTACTTGGCTGTCAAGATACAACTGTCACATGAAATTTTTTGTTTTCTCTGAATTATTTGAAGTAGAGTTGCGAGGGATATATTTAGTGATTGGTTTGCTTTAGTTTACAGGAAGGGTTGGGGTTTTTTATTCTAAATTTTAACAATGAGCATGATTCATGTCCTTTTGTTTACTTGTGCTTCTTTTACCCCCTTTTAATTCTCTGTACTAGCTTGTTATTACTTTACAAAGAAAATTAAAAGCATCTCTTTTCTTTTGAGCATCTGTTTGTGGCTGCTGCATTTTGCTTTTCCCTAGTGGCTTAATGTTGCTATGTGGAAGTGGAAGGTTTGAAGCAAAGCTTTCCTGTTGTAGGAGGAAAGTTTTATCTAAGGCTTTCTGTATAAAAAATAGAAAAGTCCATAAAAGAAGTGTTTTGTGGTGGAGTAGGCAGCAGTAGGGATCATGAACAGCTTTTAAATGAAAGACAATCCAGTAATTTAGAACCATCTTGCTGCTCACATTTTTTTAGTCCAACTTCTTTCATCTGGTTGCCTTGCTCTGTTATTCCTAACTCCCTTCTCTTTTTACCCCTCTTTCTCCTATTTTTTAATCTTAAACTAGAATGTATGGCCTTGGGGGAGGGACTGTCTCTTATTGCCTATGTATTTTTTTGACAACATAAAAATAGTTCCCTCTTCTGACTGGGGCCTCTGGATAATTTTGTAATATACCTAAGAGGAAAAAATGCTAACCTTTCAAACTGCAGTCTGGCTTGTGGCCTAGTTCAAGTGGCATATTGCTATCTGAATGACTTCAAAACTTAGTTTTTACCTTCATAATTGTCAGTGATGACAGGCTGCTCCTAAGGGAGGGTGAGTGGGGAGCCAAGGGTGATCCTAGCCCAGGCAGTGTCCTCACTGACCAGGGCACAATCCTGCAGCACCTGCACACAGCAGGCAGAGATGGGTGCTGGAAACAGGGTCCATCCACAGCCCTGGGTGAGGCAAAGTGATGAACCAGGTCCAGGGTGTATCCAGAGAGTTCAGTCAGGAATAGCAGGAGATGGGGCTGGAGACACTGCTGCAGCAAAAGTCTGAGGTCCATCCAGGAGACAGGGCTTGAGACAGATAAACCTATAACACAGCTCAGAAAGGAACTAGGGAGCACAGGCTGAGCTTAAATGGAGCCCCTGGGTTTAAAAGGAGCCCCTGGGCAGAGGGTGTGGGTGTGGGCCCCAGGTGAGGCCATTCAGGGCAATTAAGGCTTCAGGGTTCTGACAGCAGTAACTCTTCGAGGTAAAACTGTTTGAGGAAACATCAGTATTTTCAGTGTTTTCATGGGAGGAAATAAGTATAGAGGAATCAGAGCCCAAACTATTAAGTTTTTGCAGTTTCTTTGATTTAATGAACTTCGTCCTGTTGTAGGAGAGGCTCAAAAGGCTGGTGTCTGCTATAGAAATAATTTGGAATTGGATGCCAGTAGTTCTGAAAATTAAATACTAAGACAATCACAACGTACAAAATAAGAATCAAATTATTAGTGACTGTTGGATTTTAATCACAAATATACCATGGGCATATCATGCTTTTTTACTGTTTCTTTTGACACTGATGAACCATCTCACTGCACAGACAACTCCATCTGGGCTCTGTGTGAATGTATGCTAAAATGTGTCACAATGACGGTAGTAGCTTTTGAATAATCATCTTGTACAGTTTCCTTCTAAATACCAAAGATAAAGGAAGTCTGTTGCATACAGTTGTTTGCTAGACAGCAGCAGAATGCAGGATCTTTATGTCAAGGAGTTTCCTAGAGATAAGGAATAGTGAATTGAGGGTTAAGTTTTTGGTGTTTTGTTATTTTCCATATTGCTTTCATCTGTGTTTTTCAAAATATTTTGAGAATGTGAGTATAGGAGTAAGTCTGTTTGACAGAACTTATAGCCAAATAAATAGATCCTATATATGGTTTTTGAGGGGCATTGTCTCTGAAATGTGGAGTATGTGTCTGGGTCTGTTACAACTGACCCCTTTCAGTCTTTCTGGTCTCCAGAAGTTTAATTCCATCCAGGGGAAAGGTTTGAGACTGTATTTGTTAAAAGAGCTTGTGGAGTTCACAGAAGAATTAGTTCAGTCCATTGCAAAAGTTGGGCTGTGTTATCTCCTAACTCCCAGCAGCACTTCCTTTGTTAAATCAGAATATTTTAGTATGGATTGCTGTGGCACTGGTAATGGAAAAAAGAGAGTCTCATTTCTGTGTCTGTGCCTTGGAGGTAAAGAGGAGTCCAGCATTATATCCAGTAGTCTGACAAAAGCTTGAGATGTTGTCAGGGTGACAGAATGAGTAAACAAGGCACATGCTTTGCTGCTCTGAACTTGGTTAAATATGGGAAGACTTTCAGGGGTGAGGAAAGGGATTTCTCAGACTTCCAGTTCCTTTTCAAATGTCAGGTTCCTTTTATTAACTCAAGATTTTTAGGAGTTAACCAGAAGTAATTTTTGCATTGGCAGAGCTGACTGATGTTAAGGATAGCTAAATCTGCTGGACTGAATCACCCGGGCATTTCTCACCTCCTGGTCCCATCAAGATGAGGGCTGCTCCCTATTTCTGATCTTAGATCCAGCCGCTAGTGAGGTTTAGTACAATTTTCAAATAGGCATACACACACATGCACTGTACAGATGTGACTGGCGCCAAACAGATTAACACAGGTAGGACGCTGGTAGCTTTACCCACAACAAACAAAGGCAGCGCAAAATGCCTGATTCTGTTTCCAGGGTTTGCTGCCTAGAGACAACCTTCATGGGTTTCTCCAGGATATGTCCCCACACCTCTCATTCTCCTTGCCAACTAGTCTGGCTTGGAGTTCATTAGCATATGACACACACACACTCTAGAGAGCGGGATCACACAGGAAGTAGTTAGGAATAGAGTTTAATAAGAAGACAGGACAGACTGCGATGGTTAGGCTGCGCCAGACAACTGAATTGACCAACTTCCTGCGTATATGTAATGGGCCTCTTTTATCCTCCCCTCTCCATTTTCCTGTGTTTGTTCTGCCCTCATCCACCTTGATCCCTTCCTTTTCCTGCCTTTGGCCTTTCCCTTCAACAATGCATAATAAGTCCTGTACAATCCCCCAAATCTCTTGTTCAGTCCCAAAGTCCTCCCCAGGGAATGCATCCCAGTATAAGTCCTGTACCTCTTTATGCAATAGTCCCCCTTATTTTGCATAGTATTCTGGAGAGGGTTTCTTCTGTTGAATCCCCTTAGTGGGTGGGTTTCACACTAAGGACAATGGCTTTAATTGTCCATCTTTGATGGTCTTAGGAGTAGCTGATTTGGATGGATAAGGCTGTCTGTGTTCTCCCCTTTGTCATCCCAACCTTGTTCCTCTGATCGTTATCTGCCTATTTTGAATAGCCATTAGCTAGACATCTTTGCAACTAGTCTTTTGCTTGCTTTTTTATTTAAGAAAGGCCAACTTTCTTTCAGTTAGGTATGTAAATACAATGATTTAAAAAAACACCTGTACCAAAGGCTGAGCATGGAAAACATTTACTTGGAAGGTTAGATCATAGTAAAGTATCAAGTGTTAAAAGCTGAATAAAAAAGGAATATATGCCTTAAAACATGGCATATATTGGTAAAATTTATCGTGGTAAAAGATTAAATAAAAAGGAATATAGCCTAAGTAGCCTTCAGAGTAGTCTGCAATGATCCAGAGCTGTTTATTGTATGTTAAAGAAGTGAGAATTTTATAGGTACTTCAGAGATGACAAACAATTCCTTCTTTGTCATTAATGTAAATTGAAAAGCTTCCATTTACTTTGATGTGTATTCATGGGATTATATTCAGTGTCTCCTACAAGACAGTAGGGGGTAATGGACTGGGTTTAGTACCTTTTAAAATTATTTGTGCTGCTCTTGACCTAATCTTCAGTATCTTTTTTCAGCTGCTGGTTCAGTTTGTTCAGAATACTTCTATTCCACTGGGACAAGGGCTGGTGGAATCAGAACCAAAAGACATCACCTGTCTTTCTCTTCTTCCTGTTACTGAGACCTCAGAATGCAACAGACTCATGTTGCCAGGTAAAATCTATGCGGCAGATCTTTGTGAGCGTGCCCTTTATACAGCTGTCTTTACTGCGCCACTGTGACGCACTGCCATTCCAAGGATGGAGGAACAGGTTCAGAAGGGTGACTGAAACTTTTCTCATTTAACAGTGAAGTTTGACTAGTTAGAAAATTCTTTCCTCCTCCAATCTCTCTCAACTTCTAATTTTTTTCTAGAAAAATAACTTCATAGGTATCTTTTAGTCATAGTGTATTCATACTGTTTATTTACTCTGGTTTCACTTGCTTCACTAGATGATGAGAGAGATCTCACTTCTCCAAGTCACGCTAATTCTTCCAAAGATGTTTCTTCATCTGCTGTCTTGAGAAGTCTCCAGGTAAATGTGGGCCCTGATGGAGAGGAAACAAGGGCACAGAATGTACAGAAACCATCTGAACTTCTGTCAACTCCAGAGACTTCCAGTTTATTGCAAGACCTCCAGCCCAGTGACAGCACTTCATTTATTCTTCTCAACCTAACAAGAGCAGGTAATTCTCCTTCTGTTTGCCATCTGGCTGGATATGTCTCAGACAACAGAATGCAGGAGATACAAGTACAACTCTGTCCCTGCTGCTTATGAAGGGGAAAGATCACGAAATTTGCTGGGCATTATTGGATATTTCAGGAGCATTTAATCATCAACAGCTTCCTACAACACAGAGGTCAGTGAAGACTTTTTCAGTGCAGCTATTACATCTATGCCATGAACACTAGCCTCTGGGAAGCAAAAGAAATTTCCCTCTGTTACATTATCCTTCTGTTTCATGAAGTTGTCTTCTTTTCTAGGGCTGGGGTCTCCGGCAGAGCACTTGGTGTTTGTTCAAGATGAAGCAGAAGATTCTGGGAATGACTTTCTCTCTCATGATAGCACAGACAGCAGTACCCCATGGTTCCTACGAGTGCAAGAACTGGCCCATGACAGCTTAATTGCTGCCACTCGGGCACAGCTCGCTAAGAATGCCAAAGCAAGCAATAATGGTAGGAAATACCCTGCTTCTGTCTCAAAAATAGAATGTTCCATACAAGGCCCCTAGTTTCAGCTTGTTTCTTCCTCTCTCTTTCACTCTCTCTTGCTTTTAATCTACGCTGACATGTCTTCAAATCATCAGTGACAGAATTATTCAGAACAATCATGCAATTTTTCTGCAATATAAATAGGCTCCTCAGTTCTTCTCAGGGAATGAACTTCAGTGGAGCCAGCAGTTCCATTGTAGTCCACATGTTCTCTGGTACATGTAAAGGGTATCTTCTTTCTGCCTGTAGCTGCTTGTATTTCAACTTTCATTTTCACTTTCAAGTGTCTATTTTTAATGCATACTGTAATTCATACTTTTTTCTTAGGTCCATTTGGTTTGGAGATCAGCTTTCTGGAGAATACATAATTGGATTTAGTCACATGCTTTGTGACTTAATTATTTTAATAAATAGATGCAAACAAATGCAATATCTCTTTTTTAGCTAAGGTGTTTTTAAAAATAGTTATCCTGGTTGATACTTAAAATTGGTTGGTTGATATTGATATAGAGACCATTTTTATAATTTTTGATGCATTGGCTTTCTATTCTTGTGATAAGCCTCATCCGGTAGCAGCTGATGTGACACAGATAGCTTGTTGGGAATAGTTTATGGGCCTGGTGAAGTTTGCAAATCTGTGTCTGATCCCTGTTATGGGCTAGGCAGCAGCATGTAGGACATGGTAAACAATTAGTAGCCAGGCACATACCTGCTTTACAGTCCTGTATCATATATGATGCTGTTTTTATCTATTAAATTTGACACATTATAGTAATCTGTATCTTCTTTAGATTTTGCTGGGCTTTTTCTTCCAGGTGAAAATGTTCATCTTTGTTCAGGAGATGGGCAGCCGAAAGACTCTAGCCCCATTCCTCATTTATCTCGTGTGGAAAGGAAGCTGAAGTGCACAGTTGAGGGCTGTGATCGGACATTTGTGTGGCCAGCTCACTTCAAGTATCATCTGAAAACACACCGGTGAGTGGAATAAAGCTGTATGTTATGAGTTTGAAAAACTGCTCTGTATTTGGGATAGCGTTAGTTTTTGACATTGACAGGCTGTGAAAACTTGGTATTACTCTTAGAAATACTAGGCCCATTGCTTGCTTTAGGTCATTTATGTTGAAACACTTTGACCAGATTTAGATTATTTTTGCAGGTCCTTGTTAGTGTTCGGTTTAGAACATTGTATTTTAACAGGTGCTCAGTAAAGAGCGTCACTATCACTTCTGTCATATAGTGAACATTAGAACTTGTAGGATGCTATCATATTTTTATATATCCTTCAACAAAGTTGCTTGCTCTAACAAATGACCCCAATCTTTTTTATATAAGAAATTGGCAGTCTCTAAGGTAAATTGTAGATGAGAAGCTTAAAACCTGGGAAGGACTCAATAGACATGAGCCCATCATCTTGCCCTGAGACAGGGCCAGCATATGTTATATGTACACATACATATAACACACATACAGTCATTTTTGATCCTCCAGTGACTGAAATTCCACAATATTCCTGTATAATCTGTTGCACTGCTTTACTAAATCATTCTGGATACAGAATAGGCAAGGCAATATGATGAAAAGATATTTCCTGAACAAATTCTTCCAGCGGACCACCCAGACTCTAGTTCCTTAGGACTTAGGTCACTCACTTCGGTTGAGTCTCTCTGTTTTCTGATATAATTAATTTTGGTTTAAATGTTTCTGCTTTTTATTTAATCAAAAAAAGAAGTCAAGTGTTCATGAAAAATACATTGCAGTAGCTGGTAATGAAACAGCTATTTTGTTGCTTTCCAGGAACGACCGCTCCTTCACCTGCCCAGCAGAAGGCTGTGGAAAAAGTTTCTACGTCTTGCAGAGGCTGAAGGTGCACATGAGAACTCACAATGGTGAAAAACCCTTTGTGTGCACAGAGTTGGGCTGTGGGAAACAGTTCACAACAGCTGGAAATCTGAAGAACCACCTACGAATTCACACTGGTGTGTTTTAGACCTCACATATTTGTGGTCTGCAGAGGTGGGGTCTTTACTGAGGAATAAGCCGCTTCCTCCTCCGTCCTCAAACTTTTGAGAATATTATGTTGTTTATCTCTGCCCTTCATTAATGTCTCTTTTCTATTAATTCACATTGATCTATACGTCAAGTTAATCAACTGCTTACCCCCCTTACTATCCTGTATAATTTCACATAGGTTTCACCCTTCAAATACCATATGATGATGCTGTACTCTGCTCAGACCCATGCTCTGAAGATTCCCTTCCCCCCTCAAGTTGTTTGATGGAGGGAGGGGTGTGTGTTGTTTTGGGGAGAAACTAGACTGTTCACAAGGGAATAGCTAGTGAACATGACTGCTGTAATTGTTTTTTATAAAGAAGCTACTTTAAATTCCTGAAAGGCACAATAGCTTAGATATTTCTCCAGTGTGGAGTCCTGGTGGACACAGTCGTAGCTGTACTGACATCTGGCTGATTCTAACTAGCTTATGTTACCTATGCTGCTTGTAGAATGACTACATTTGGGAAATTTAGGGAAGTGAGGAACAGTGGAATGAATAGCAAAAATATAGTAGCAAAGGCAATAATTAGAAGACAGCATTTTGGCATGCAAACTGCTCTGTTTCTGCTAATGCTAATTCGGGATGTTACCATATGCTGAAGCCTATGTACTCTTAACTCATGCTCAGCTTTTTATATTAAATAAAACAAGAACCGTTATTTCATAGTGCTGTATTTTATACATGGTTTGTTTATGCTGTCTCCTCTGGAGTATTTGATCCCCCCTTGTCAATATTTTTAGAAGTTGGTGTACCAGCCAAGGTCTGGACAACTGCATAAAGCGCTTTAGGTGTTTTTATCCTAGAAGTTGTTTGAGAAAGGCACACAAGTTACTGCTGAAATGATCAGCAATTTAATAGTAAAGTTCATAATGAATATTCTGGTGGGTTTGTTTGTTTGTTTTTTTAAGCCTCAGGGTTATCACACCACTTAAACAAATGGCCCAGTTCAAGCCTCTCAGAATATTGTTAGAGATTCCCTGATGACCTTAGGAAGGTAGTATTGCATTACAGTTGGTTAACATTTCAGAATAACCTTGACAACTGTGAGAGCACAAGGCTTCTCTAGTAAAATGAAATCACAGATTATGTGGGCCGCCAGCAGCTGTTTATGCCTTCTGCCTTACTTAAACACTACCGTATGGTATGTACTTTGTAGATATACATGGAAATAGGTTGCTATTTTAAAGAATTTGCAGTCTAGCTAGAACACACGGTTTGGGGGCAGATGTTGGGATGTAGTTAAAAATTATATATACCAATAATAAAATTTTGAATGTGTAGTAACAGCAGCCATAGTTTTTACAGTTGTCTTTTGCACTTAAGCTCCCAGCCAAGGTGCAGATAAAGTTAATAGGCCCAGCTGACACATGCACAATCCTCCATGATAGAGTGAGTGTTCTGCAACCAACAAAGTAGTAGCTTTTGGAGGAGTAAATAATAACTTTCTTAACTGCAAATTGATAATGTGCAATTAAGAGTTTGATCAGACCAAAGGTGTTATAAAACTGCAGGTGTAAATAGATCTAAGGTTTCTTATAGATGGAACTGTGTAGTTATTTTTGTCAATGGTAGTTTTTCTTCCTTCTTTCCAAGTTTTAAATATTTATAACGAGGCAGAAGGTACAATCAGCGTTTGAGAATCTGCCCCATATTTCAGCTTTGTAACACCAATCAGAACATGCTCTGTTGATCCTTTTTGCTCAGATCTGTTGAATGCTATAGGAGATAGGAAGTTGAGAAATGAACTGTAGGGAGGGGACTTCTAAAGGCAAAATCAGTGTGGAAACAATTTTAAAAACAAGTTTACTCTGAAAGAACTATGTATATGTTAGACAATAAAATAGCTAAAACAGCTTGCTTAATCTCCTGTGGACTTGCTGTTACTCTGATACAGTAAAGACTTGAAATCATAGTGTTAAAGATGAGTATATTGAATTCTTTAGTGGGATGTTGCAGGCAAAAGTTACTTCTAGTTTTATTTAAGGCTTTATTAAGAGGGTGTTTAGAACAGATTCATTATATTGCATTGCATTAGTGTAGTCACTTCCCAATTTATCATCATGTAGACCAATACAAAAATAGCTGTGGAGATATATAAAAATAACAGATTTCAGCCTATGAGAACAAATTGTGCCTTGAATTATTGTTCCTCCACGCATAAATATAAATGACTGACACATCTCTCACAGGATGTTGCCAAGTTCAGCCTGATCTGAAATAAAGTATAGAATCTGATATGAAGGAAAATCATATCAGTTAATGGGATTTTTGGCACTGAGAGGCAGAAAGGGATCAGGATCCTGGGAGTGTGTGAAGCAGAAAGCTGGTTGTTAAGAACTGCATATAGAAGATATATCATAGTCTAGGCACTTTTGTATTACCCTCTTGGTATTTATATACTTGGAAGATCTATTTAGACACAGTGGACCCTTGCTTCACTTTCAGTGAATGATGATCTAAGAATATTTCAGAAACAATGTCAGTGTTTCCTCTTGAAAGCTGATGAAGAGAATGCTTTAAAAGCCTTAGGAAGCACACATGTAATTTCCATTGAACTTTGTTGCATGTAAGGCCAAAAGGGAGAGTGGGGTAGAGATCTTCAGAGGGACTTGGACAATCAGATCAAGTTGTGGTCCCAAAATCTAAGAACTTACTTTTACTTTTCCTTTGTAGGGGAAAAACCCTTTCTGTGTGAGGCACAGGGATGTGGTCGCTCCTTTGCCGAATACTCCAGCCTTCGGAAACATTTGGTTGTCCACTCAGGTAAGAGTCTTCACCTGACATTCTGTGACCTATCTGAGAAAAGATCTGTATTGTAGGACTTTGATTTGATTTCCTTAAGAAAAATCCCCTGGTTTCTACAGGACTTCTGGTCATAGTGTTTCACGACTTTCTTTGTGGTGCCTGTAGCCTGTACACCTTAATCTTTTCTGTTGTTTCTGTTTTTAAATTTTATGTTTCTAAATTCAAATTACAGTTTTAAAATTTATTTTTTAAATTGTTTCTAAAATGTCATGAAGTTGTATATCTGTTTCGTAGCTGCCATTTTTTTATTTAAAAGAGAGAATCTAGCACCTCTATATATTAATCAAAGCCATTCAAATCTGAAATCTCTCATGAGTGGGTTTCTGCCATAGGTAGGGTTTTCCTTTATTTTTTAATACTATATACTTGTAATTGGACAAAGCATTAGATGGAAATGTATTTCACAAGTGTTTCAAAGCTCCTGCCTTCTGTTTTGCTTGATTTATCTTAAATATCATCAGCACATAATGAATATGGCTTGTTTGGGGAAAGGAAGATTTTACTGGGGTAGTAACTTTTGGGATTACCTGAGTTCTCCACGCTTTTTCTTTCCTGTCTCCTTGGCTTCCATGCTATTGAGCTCACACCTATGGACATCATACTTGTATTGTGAAAATGACAGACTGCTCTGTAAAATGGAAATCCTTTCACAGTGACAAGTCATCATCCAATCACTACTCAGTAATGTAAATGAGATGCTGCAATTTGTTGTGTGATGGCAGGAGATAGCTTCCTTGCCTCTGCTTCCTTGCCTTTGGTCATTTTATTGTAGGTATGGGACATCAAGTATTTCGATATCACTGAATAAGAGATTCCAAATAACTTGTTCCCTCTCATAAATCAGACTTGAAGACTTTATGTTACTCTTCAGACTTGAGATTTCCAACAGCTGGCAATACTGATACCTAAAACTTTTCTGTTCTAGAATTTTATTGCTCTCCAGGAAACAGGAATATTTCTCATTTGCTTTTTTCACTGATAATTAGCACCAATGCTGTCAACAGCCATTTCAAAACAGCATTATTGGCTTCTTGGTTGATGAGGTCTTTGTTCCCAATTTGGTAATTCTTGGGATGTTTTTCCCCCTTCTACTCCAAGGAGTGAAGCCCCATCAGTGCCAAATTTGTGGGAAGACATTTTCCCAGAGTGGTAGCAGAAATGTGCATATGAGAAAACACCACTCCCGAATTGGAACAGCTGGCAGCAGAGAGCGAGAACAGCCAGGTAAGGAAGGGAGGGCACTCTCTGGGGGGGAGAAGTTCAGGAAAGAGTTAGTGGATGGTCAAAGAGAAGGGAAGATGTTTGTCCTGAAAATACGAGACCACAAGCCAGCAAGCAATAAAAGACTGTTCCTCTTGGAGATGAGGATGGATTGCTCACCCTCCTCTTTTGCAGGATAGAAGACAAAGGTGTATTTCTGTGTTGTGGTCAAGGGGCAGATAGGTTTATAGTTTTCAAAATTAACATGAATCTGGTACCTTTCTTCACATGGAATTTGTGCCCTTCATTATGTATTCTTGTTGTAAGAAGCCTGTTTTTTTTATGCAATGTGATTTATTTAAAGAAAAAGCCAAGCCTGCATGAGATCCCACCATACTAAAGCTCAAAACAATAAATATAGGAGTTACCATCCATTGGAGCACTGGATGCCCAAAGAGTAGGAACGGATAAAGTAGGTGTCTAGGGAGGAAGTCTATGTGACTTGGAGGCGGGCAGGGATTGTATCGTATATTGCAGTGTCATTACACCATGAGAATTTTGTTTTACCCTTTTTTTTTTTCACGATAGAGTCACTGATGGGCAGCAGTTTGCTGGAAGAATCTACAGTGCATAGTAAGAATCTCATCTCCATGAACTCTCAGCCCAGCCTTGGTGTTGAGTCTCTGCACCTGCCAGACACTGAGTCTATTATTGGAGTAGAGGAGGGTGAGACCAGCTGCTCTTTTTTCCGCCCTCTTATATGTGGTGACTGAAGTGGGATCAATCATTCCTCCTAGAGGCTCACCATGTTGGAGTGGGACAAGTGAACATTGCTTTAACTGTGCACAGAGCGGGTGGGTAGATGGAGAATGAATCATAAAACTGGAGTTGGAGAAGACCTACTGGACCAAGTTTCTCTCTTGCAGAGCTTAAAAGGTGAAGTCTGCTGCTTAGGTGTCATTTAGCCCATGTTGTGGAACGCCATTTCAAAACTGTTTATGCAGTCCATTCTCCTAAAGCCTAATGCGTTTGTTTTGCTGGAGCACCTAGGAGCCCCAGTTAAGGACCGGGACCTCATTGTGCTAGGCACTGTATGAACATGCAGTATCTTGAGCAACAGGCCTTCCTTCCATCCTTTACCTTCGGAGACTATATTCTAATACATCTCACTGTCGGAAGCTGACTTACTATCTGAAATAAATGTACTACTTGATATCATTTAATTACATTTGCTGTGTTCTTTTCCTGCTTTCCCCAGTCACTTTTTCCTCCAAAATTTGTTTGGTATATCAAGCTCTTTAAATGAGCCTACCATGTAGATGTCTTGAATTTTTGTTAACTTAGAGAGTGTCTTCAGAATTGGGATTATTAAGAATGCAGAGTTTTGCTAAGATACTACACGTCTATAATAGCCTCCTATATGAAGAGAATATGTTGCTCCCTAGCTGAACGTAAAGGTAGTGCTGCTGTCATTAAAGGTACTGTAATTTGGAGGTTCTTGCAGAAGCTTCATCAGGTACCTCTGAATCAGGATCTGTTGTTTGGCTACCATCTCATAAATTGATGGGAGATGCTCTAGTGAGATGTCTTCTTTACTACAGTATTTTTACTGGTCAGCTGAACAGGCTGTAATTCTTTTAACGAAAAATAACAAAATATTTTCATAAAATGCAAAAATCCAGAGCAAAATTGGAAATTCTTTATTTTCATACCATTTTTGAGATATATTAAGAGATTACAAATCTCTTTTAGGATTACAGAAATGTAATCCTACTTTCAGAACAACACTTTGTTTAGCAAGAAAGGTGCTATTGAGTTTCAGTTACTTAGTTTGATGCTTTTACTTTCATCACCATTTCAGCAATTTCTTTTTTGAATATTAAGACTTGGATTTATGTGTTACTGTATTCATGCATGTCACCTTAGTATTTGTTGAAGGGATATGGCATAATATCATATATTAATTTAAAGTCAAGCCTTTGTTCCTCCTTTCTTAAGGTTTTCCTTTACACTTCACATACTTGCAAATTTCTTTTTCCAGCATCATCAAGTATTATTATGGAAAGTATTAAACAATTTTAGTAAATACCCCTTAAAATGTATGTATTAAAATTTCCCTCTAACTGCTCCAGATATATCCATACAAGCCCAATGGGCTTTAGACCACAGACTTGGAGTATGGAGGAAATCTTCTTTCCATCCTCTTTCAATGTGACAAGGCATAGTGACAGTAGGATTACATCACTGCTCTTTTCCAGGGGATACAGGAGAAAGAACAGCCTTTGTGTGTCCTACACAATTAAACCTATGTAGAAACTGGTACGCTGATAACAGCCTTCCTTGAACACTCCCAGGTGCTTAAGCCCCTTCTCAGTGTGGAAAGCCTCTACAGTGACGGAAGTATTTCCAACCCGTTGGGAATTTCTTTGGTAAAGGGCTGCATTTCAACCTGTGACACAGCATTCAGTAGTTGCATTGTGTAGAAAGTTCTTCAACAGGAAAAGGAGGAAAAAGGTAAAAATACAAGCCTAACTTAGATTTGTTGGAGATTCTTTGGGTCAGTAAGGAGGACTGCTGCAACCAAATGCATTCAGCTATGTATCAGCATGAATTGATCTCTGTGGAAGTGTAACAGAGCCTGAAACCCCAGGGCCATAAATTCTTGGATCTAGTACTTTGTTACGATCAAAAATGTCATGGTCTCCGTTTTATATCTTTATCTAATGTGGTAGCCCTTACAGGTACTGTATTTCTGATTTGATGACGAGGTTTTGTTGTTACAGTGTAAGGAGAAATGGATTGAGGTAACAAAGATGAAGAGAGACACAGTTTCCATTTAAAAAGTAAGAAAAAGATGATTTATAAAGAAATTGGACAATGCAGAAACATTGATAGCCATTTAAAAATCTTTTAATCACAAAGTGCTTTCATATCATAATTCTCGGAAAACATTCCAGGTGGTAAGGGTTTGTATTTTTGAGATTGTTATTACTGTCAGGTAAAGGAAGACCACGAATGTGTGAACTATACCATTTAAGATGCCCCTGGCATTTGAGTGCAACATGCTGACAGGTAATACCTAATTTTTCTTCCACCAAGGTCCATCTTTCATATCACAGTAATTGTAAAATTGGACAACAGCAATCCAAAGTGATGCATTGTTTAATTGCAACCTTCTTCATAATTTTGGTTGGTTTTCAGGCAAAATTAATGACCTAAATTGGTAAGATGTTAAAACAGTTTCAAACAATGAAGATATGGAGATATTTTAATATAGAAAGACTATTGCTTCTTCGCAATGGGAGGAAGGAGCAGAGCTGGTAATGAGTGAATGAAAAGTTAATACCAGAGAAGGACTTCTCTCTGAGTCTTCTCCCAAGGTAGGTCAAATCCTGCAATTTTTTTTTTTAAAAATACCTTGTTTAAAAGCATTCTACCACATATATGTGTAAAAGCAGTCTCCCCTTCTGTGTGCTTCTGTGGCATGAACAAGGAGCTGACACTAGAGGATGTACCTCTTCAGTTGTTCATATCTACTTTTATCCAAAGATACTGCTTCAACCTTCTTAACTTGTTTTGTTTCCCATTAAAGAAAGAGAAATGTCTTACACAGGGAACACTTGTGAAGGCTAAGGAAGGCTGCAGGGTTTGCTGGGTTGGACAAGACATGCTCTAAACAACAGTTGGTCTTTTTTTCCTTTACTAAGTTCTCACATCTCACCCCAGAGCAATTCTTAGGTGTCAGCCTAAACCAGAAAGTTCCCGAGGCTTAACCTGGACAATCTTGAATTAAAAAAAAAATCAAGAGATGATCAATGGATTCTTCTGCTAGATCTCATGCTGCCATTTCCTTTCCGCTCTGTTCCTCTTGAGGTTCTCTTTCCTGTATGGTAGAGTCATCCTTTTCACCCCGAGGCTTGGGCGCTCTGCAGAAATAGTGATTGTCTAATACCGGAAATAGTTTGCAGTGCTTACTTCCTGCTTTGCCCCATGCATAAGAAATAGAGTGCAGTTGTAGGAGTTAAGATAGAGAAGCCATGATGCTTAATAAGAGGAGTGAAGTTGATTTAATTTTGCTGCACTAGATGATACAAACTGGAATGCTTTCATGAACAAGGAAAGTATTTCTACTCAAAGGCAAAAGAGCTGTATTGCATTGGTTTTATTACCTGTGAACGTCAGATTCTTCTTCCAGCAAGTCAGTGGCATCTTTCCCTTTTTTCCTTACAAATTCTTCGCTTAGCCCAACCTGCTGGAGGGTTTGTCTGTAGCGACGCTCTGCTCCTTGACGAGCATCACGCTATGAAATTGAAACTTAAACAGTAAGCACATAGAACTGGGGCTTCCCCATAATGGTCAAGTTGTTTTAAAGTTCATGGCTGATGCTCCTAATGAGAACAAGAGGACAGCAAAGCCCCTGTCCAGAATTTTTGTCATCCATACAGTACAGTACCAAAACTGAATACTAGGAGAATGTCTCACATCTCTCAAAGCCAGAGCTCACCTTTCCCTGCTTCTGTTCTTTTTCTTCCTTCTTCTGTTCTCCTGTTTCTACAGCATTCCAGTCTTACCAGACTAGCATACTTGTGTCCGAGTCCTGACTGGGACACTCAGATTGAGAATATGTGCAAAAAAGGGTTGTGAGAAATTCTGGAAGCATGTTTGCTTGTAATTTGTAAGCACTAATGACAGTGGAGTTCAATAAACGGAGGGCACCTGTGAAATAGCTTCGTATCAGCTCATCTTCAAGAAAATGAAAACCAAGTATCCTGGATCCTATATCCTCACTGCCTCCCAATAAACCTTGCAAATTAATGTAGTCTGAGATGGCGGTTTTCCAGAGGGACTGGCCGGTTCCTAAAGATTAAGGTGTTCTATGTGGAAGGATAGAAGTCTTGTCTCAACATGAGTGAATGCTGTTGATACTGGTGAATTCTTACCAATGTGGCAAACAGAAATGTTTCCAATATTTATCACAAAATGTGTTTTCTGCCTCTATTAACCACTCATCTGAACAGAAAGTCTGACCCAGGAGGGTACTTTCTATTGACAAATCTTAAATCAGCATGTTGTCAATGTATTGTCACTATGTCTCTAACTAGATATCATCCCTGCAGGAGACAGAACTGAAAGAGAAAACCCAGGGAAAAAGATACTTTGTAAAGAGTAAAGATTGTATCTACACCTCAAGTACAATATAGATTTGCAGATGGTACTGAGTGATGGATGTGATGTGCTCAACGCAACCCTAGATAGCAGAGCTTGCAGGTGATATAAGTGACATAACTGTTATTAATGTTTTTCTAGTAGCACTAGAAGTACAAAGAAAAAGTGCTCAACTGGAGAGGGTTTTAAGAAAAAAAGTTTAAAATGTCTAGACTGTAGGCTATGGTATTCAGGTGTGGAGTAAGTATTCATATAATTTCTGGTGTGATAAGGCCTTAATTTTGATCAGGCCATATATTTTGATTGCAATTTATACTAGGGACTAGAAAGCTCTACAATCAAGAAATAAGTCTGACTGTTTTTTCAAGTGGTGGGAAGGAATTTAAATTATACTTTGGGGTGGCCTTCCAGGTGTTATTTTAAGTGTAGTCAAGAGACTATGCAACCATTTGTACCTTCTTATCCGTGAATTAACTTGAGACTAGATTTCTTAATGCCTGTCTTAAATGAAAACAATGTATCCTGTCACCCAGAAACACTCTGGAACTTTGACCAGTTACCTTGGTGACCTGTTCAAAGAGGTATGGTCTGTTCTTGACTCGCAGCTGCATTTCTTCCAGCTCCTTTCTGTATTCCTTTGTTCTCTCTCTCATATTTTGCCTGAAATGGAAAAGTTCCCTGTCTAATACATATTCCTTCTGATTGTAGCTGATCAGGAATGAGGAATTCTCAGTAACTGTTTTGTCCTTTAAATAGCTCTGGTAATTGTCTTGATTCCGAATGCTGGGCAAAACACTGCTATTGCTGGCAAGTTATGGACCCATTAGCAAAGCTTTACTAGAATGTAGGCAGAGAACTAATGTTCACGTTTTTAGAAAACCTTGTCTTATGTGTGCTTTACCAAATTATATATTTCAGTTGGCTTGGTTGTAAAAATCAGTTTCTACAAATGTTAATCTAAAGGAAACTGTTCTGTATGGAAAGAGTAGCGTGGAATTGTCAAGAAACTCAAATGAATGTGGAATGGGTATGAGAGCCAAAAAAGTTAGGCTAGGAATGTTCTTAGACCCAATTCCTCCTAAAGAATTATCTGACGATCCCCAGTTAGTAGAGCAAATGTGTGTAATTTCTGTGCAGAATAGGATACTGACCGGTTCTGTTTTGACTTCTCCTTGTGTGTTTCCTCCAGACTTTTATGCGGATCCAGGGCTTTTGCTCGGCTGTTCACTGACTTTTGGATAGCTTGACATTTCTTTTTCTGTTTCTCCAGCCAATAAATTCCTTCTTTGTCCCCTTCCTTTTTGTTATCTTGGGAGTATCTATATAGAAAAAAGTTATTAATGAGCTCCCTTGAGACTGCCAGACCACATGCCAGAGGGAATTTCAGTTTTGTAGTCCTCTAAGGAGAAAAGCAAAATTTCAGACATACGAGTGTGCAGCTCCCAAATCAACTGGGAGGCAGGGCAAGAATTAGCAAAGAAAGAAGACAGAGAAACATCTAGGAAAAGTATTGTTGATGTAGTTGATGTGATGGGGGAAAACATTGACTTTTTTCCTCCATTTTGATCATTAGTTGGTTTGTCTTGTAGACAAACTTTTCTACTTACCTGATAGCAGATTCCCTTTTTCTAGCTGCATCTGTAATATGCACTGGAAGGGTGTTGGAAGAGAGAGAGGAAAGTCCGGTCAGAGAATGACTTTTTTGCACTGAAACCTTGGAAAGTTGCTGAGAATCCTGAAAAAAGAGGAACTTCATTCAATGTATTTGTTCACAGTACAGAATCTCCTTTGTTCTTTGTCTACCAAAGAGAACAGTTGGGGTGTGTGGGCAACGCACTCATTCTTCACTCTTCCATCAGTAGGGATTTACCTGGGAAGGGGCTGAGGGGTGAGGGGAAGGAGATGTGACTAGGAGTATGGAAGGGTGGCTGAGCCTTAGCTGTCATAGCTCATTTCTTTGTGTAGAATTTTTTTCTCTGGTTTGTCCTAGAATTCTGCAGTACTCCCAAGACAAGGGCAGAGGTCACAGGACGTTAACCATCCATAAATAAGTGCTATAAATTTAAGAAGTTGCTATCTTGATCGGAGAAAGCAGTACCACAGAAATATCCAGTCATCTCACCTTTATTTTTTCATTAGCCTGCCTCTGCCTGCCACGGAGATTGGAGGTTCTTAGCTTGAATGGCTTATTATGAGTTGCCTCTTTGATTTCTTGTCTCCTTATTGCTTCCCTCTGAAATGCCCAGTAAAGTCCTTCAAAATCCGGTATTGTTGGATTAATCCTTGGCTTGAAGCTGAAACTTTTGTCCTGCAAGAAGCCAAGTCTCTCCTGCTTAGTTTTAGTGGCAGTTCGGGACTGAGGCTCCCTCCGACAGTTGCTAGTATCTATAAGAGCTACAGAGCTCTCAAGCAAATCCTTGGCTCTCATTTGAATGCGGATTTCTCTGTAGAGTTCAGCTTCTAATGAATCAAAAGCAAAGCAATGAGAAGAATATGAGTGACATAAAAGGCTGTGAAATTGCCACTGCACAACTCTAAACAATGGCAGCTACACGTACAGGAGAGACCAGACATCCTGTGTTCTCTTTCCCCACTTTCCAGCCTCTCTCTCTCCTCTGCCTCCCAGGAAAAAAAACATTCAAAGATACCAGAAGAAAACATGGTAGAGTCTCTTTCTTAGGCATTAATCTCTAGATATCTCTTTCACGTGTCAGAGCAAGTTACTGAACAGGCCTTCTCCTCCTATTCCTGTTCTTAGGGCTACCAGATAACTTGTGCCCTTTGACTTGCAGACCTGTTGTGTTAATCAAGGTTCTACTTTTCTTATGGGACTTTATGTCATTATGTTGACTGTGTGATCCAAATGGGCTGTTCAAATATACTTGTAACAGATGATGGCTTTTCTGTGTAATATCCAGCCGTGTTTGTCTATATTGGAAAAGATTTTAAGTAAGGAGCATTTGGTGGATAGATCATGTCTTGTGACTTCTGTGACAAAATTTCCATAGAAAGAATGTGTTTCAGGGTATAGCGTCAAACTGAGCCCTTTCCTGTGCAGCACTAAATATTTGAGAAAATGCAGACAAATAGTTGGCTGCTGTTTGCAAATACTGCTGTTTGCAAAATAAGACTTTGAGTCTATTTATAAGTTTGCCTTGACTGAGGTATGAAATGTTTACTCCTTCTCCTTTCTCATATACCAGATAGAAACAGAACAATGGCTTGTCCTTTGCTCTCTTTTACCTTTCTAATCTATTTAGTTTAGTGCACCACAACAGAATGTTTTCTGATGAAAACTGAACTGGTGTATACTCAAGAAGAAATCAGTGGGAAATAGTAAAAAAAAGAAAGGGGTGAGAAAAACAGTGAGGATTATCAAGGACTGGTTTAGTTCCTACATTCAAGTGTGAAGTCTATATTGCTTACTTCAAACTTAAAACTGTTGGGGCTTAAGCCACCTGAAAGAAAGCAAGCATCAGGAAAATTTCCTTAGCTGTCCCTCTGACTAGAATGATCCCCTGTTTTAGCACTTAATAAGAAGGTGGAGAGCCAGTGGGAAGATTAACTGAAAACGTCAGAGAATGGCAGGAGAGACTGGACTACTGCACTATCATTTAGAACCAAACTAATTGCCTGATTTGGGCTCAGGAAATATTTTTCTCCTAGGGATCCTATGCAGCACAGATCACTTGGGTGGGAGTAAAATTGTCAGTTCCAAGATACTGCATGGACCTTGGACGCTTCTGGCACTACCTCTGTCTTCACGTTTGTGCCACAAATCATCTAAGTCCCTTCAGCATAACCAAAGGTATAGGGAAGGATTCCCAAACTGTCGTGATTTGTGGCAAAAGGGGTATGGAAATCTGTCTGAAGAGCTCAATGTACCCATGTGTGCTGGGGAGTAGTACAGAACTGCTGCTGCTGATGATACTGATACAAGACTACTAAATTTAGGACACTGCTGTAAGGGTATCTAGATGAAACATGATGACCGGTGATACACAGGAGACTAGACAACACCAGGGGATGTAATGATATTGGCTTTACACTCCAAGTAACGCCCTATGGGTCATGGTCCTACTTTCCAGCATGGAGATAAGAAGGGACTGGCAGGGAGTTTTTACCTTTGAGTTTATCTCCAAGAAGTGCGTCATAAGTAGATTTAGGAACTTTTTTACTGGCTTGCTTCTGTTTGGAGCTCTCATTTGGGATTGCTGCTGCCAGGAACTTTTGTCTGATAGCTTCTTTCTTTTTCTCCTCCTTCTCCAGGAAACTGAAGGGCCGCTGGGTTGCAAGTAGCAGCTCCTTTCTTTTCCGTGTTGCTATTTGCCTGCGAATCTCGTTCTGTTCCATTATTTCCTGATAAAGGGGCAGAAACACATGGGCAGGTACAGGTTGTGCCCGGAATTGTTTCTGACATTCAGCTTCATCCTGGCTTTGCCTTTTGTCTCTCTCTTTGTCTAGTTCAAGAAACATGTATGACTTCATCAACTGGGACTTTTTGCGAGCTTCCCGCAGTGTCATTTCAAAGGGCTGAGGGATGGTAATGGAAGGAATCCAGGGAGATGAAGCGCTTTTTGGCCTCAAGCAGGATTTAGGAAACAAGTGAGGCTTTTGCTGATCCCAGGTACTGTCCGAGGTGAGGTCGATCAAAGAACTGGACTGCCTTTTGTTACCAGATGTATGACTAAGACAAAGACATTATGAAGGGGAAATAAGGGAAATTATTAAAAAATAGAATTAAAAGAAGGGAGATATTGTTGATTAAGAAGAAGACACCGTAGACTGAGCTGGTCGTTAAAAAACAGGCCTAGGGCTTATCGTTCTCAGGCTCTTAGTTTGCTTTGCTACCAAAGTTCGTGAGCAGAGCTTTGCTTGTTTTCTGTTTTCCATGTATAAAATGGCAGTTATGCCTACTTAGCTTTGTAATGCGATTTATTACGCTGCTAGCACTCTATTGCCAGAAAGGCCACAAGTAAACCAGAAAGTTCCAACTTTAGGGATATCTGGCTGATAGCTACTCAACATAAAAGACAAACTCACGAGAGGCAATAAATTAAGCACATAGATGCACAAATCCTAAAAACCAGTACCAAACACGGGAATTTGTAAGCTGCTAATAGAAGGGCCATTGCAAGGAACTGCTTTAGTGCAACATTTAAGAGGTTCAGCTGGAAACTTTGTAGCTGATAAGAAGACCATATAATTGATAATAAGAAAAAACCCCAAGACTATCATGGGTCTCATTGAAATAGCAAACTTCTCATAGGATGTTTGAGGGTGATTGTGAAACTGAGTAAAACTTCTAAGATATTTAGGGAAGGAATAAATGCAGGTAAAAGGAAGGATCAGGGCAGACCAAGATCAGGAAAATGGGAAAAAGGCAGGTAACAGAAGGTGCTGATCATGTGTAAACAGGCTCCTGGTCAATACACTTGCCTGGTGATTGCTGCAGTTTGTTCTTCTTCATAAACTATTTCCTTTGTAAGAGTGTGTGTGTGTGTGTGTGTGTGTGATCTACTAGTGAACTTCAAGCTGGACTAACCACAAAGACAAGAGATCTGAGAGGTAGACGTTGGAGACACCACAGCTCTGAAGACTGGATGCTGGATAGAAACGTGTGTGATCTGCTAGCAAATTTTAAGCGTGATTAGCTGACAAGCAGGAACAGGATTTGTGCTGTTCATGTTTTATGTGAATGTTACTTACGTGGGCACCTGTTGGCCCCATCCTCCCATCTGTGAATACATTTGTGGCCAGCGTGTTGGTACTATACATGTGCACCTTGGGACTTCACGCTCCACCTCGATGCTGGTCAG
>NW_009194901.1:0-336 GCF_000690835.1 Fulmarus glacialis | reverse complement strand
AGAAATCCCCTGCGCCATTTTGCCGTCCTTACCAGGTACCATCCTACCTGAGAGCCTCCCACAGCTTGTCACGCAGGACTGCTGCCTCCTGCCTGAAACCCTCGAGCTCCTCATCCTCTTCAGACACCCCGAGGTCACCCCTTAAATTTGCCTGGGACGGTAAGCTCAGTTCTAACGGAGACTGCCGACCTCCCATCCCGAGAGGCCGCTCCCAGCTCCTCGCCCGGTGGCGGAAGACACAGGAGTTGGTCCGTTATACAGCCTGAGGGGACGCCGGGTCACCTGGAAGAAAAAAAACAATCGAGAAGTGCTCGTTTCGGGGGTACGACCCCAACC
>NW_009194900.1:5732-7943 GCF_000690835.1 Fulmarus glacialis | reverse complement strand
ATATATAATGTTTACTTTTAGTTTTAATATTTGCTTCATCATTCTTTCCATCTGAAGTTGATTTAAGGGCTTGAATAATGTGAAAAGGCATAGCTCTTTATATTGATTTCACAGAAAAAAAACCTCTAAAAACTTTTATGTTGTGAGATGAGAATCAAATTTACCTAATCCGAGGGTTCCCAAACCTTTTGAGCACATGGGTCATCGCTTATACTAACAGTTGGCTCAGAGAACAATTCTTGTCTCATTTGTGGTATCTGACATCATTATACGGATTTCTCATTATATGCAATTCCATGTAGGCAAATTGCTTGACAAAGGAAACTCATCCTGATTAGGAAAGGTTTGTTTTTAAGTTGTCTCTTAATGCAGTTAAGCAACAGCAAATGAGAAGCAGCAGCCAGCTAGTTCTTTGTGGACAGTAGTTAGGGAACTTTTGGTTTATATTGTTTAAAATAAAACACTTTCTCTCCCCGGAGTTTCAGGGGAAAAAAAAAAAGCAATATTCAAAGTGATGTTATAACAGTTTTCCAACACGCTGCTCCTTTTCTTCCCCAGCAAAAACAGTCTTTTAAGCACATCACTAGTGTTTGTGTACTGTGATGTTTTTGTTTCTAGGATTTCTTTTTTTTTTTTTTTTTGCATGACCTCATACTTTTTCTTCCAATTTCTTATTTGAGAAATACTAACAAAATATGAGTCCAAATTGGCATGAAAAGCAGGAAACATAGATTTTTCACCTCATAATTGCCAAGAACATGATTAGCACTGCATGCCATGAAAAACAGCTAGGTTGGAGGCTTGTATTGCTTTGGCTGCTAAAGGGAGTGGAACAGAAGTTATCCTACTTGTTTTCTCTCCTAAACTACTTTTTTCCTGTTTAGAAGATATTTTAGAAAATAAACAATGCAATGTAAGTTACAATGACTGTTACAAATTAAAATAAGCATTTTTTTTCACAGGCAATGTAATGTTGCCATTGCTTTGCCCAAAATAAGGGGAAAAAAATTAATGTACTTCTGTTACTTCCCCTCCAAAGGGCGGGATTTTTAGTATTAGAGTATTATAACACTATATCTCATAATATTATATTTTTAATATCATATATTAAAAATTGGTTTAGAGTAAATAAATAGAAACAATAAAACACTGGGCAGGTGCTTAGCCATAAAAAAAAATCCCTTACAGAAACTGTGCAGGTGGTAGCCAATGATACTTCTTTTTAATGCATCACTAAATTTAATCTCATTCAGTCATTTAAATTACAACATAAACATTCATTTACATTTTACAATATAAATATTCATTTAAATTACAATATAAACATTCATTTTGTATTTCAGAAAATATTTTGCAGCAAAATACACTTCTGAGTTTACTTCCAGAAAATTAATGATAGGTTCTCAAGTGGTTGTTGGAATTACAGATGGACATTCTATATAGCATACTAGGCTCCCAATCAATTCATACTGTATGTTGTTTTATTCCTCTAGAGGTGAATTATCAGAAGGTGTGTTAATTAAATATTCAGTTATACAGCATTTACTAGCTACTGAATGCACACTTCTGATGCAAGTCCTAAAAACACTTACATCTTCCTCTGGCTTGGATAAAAATGTTTCACATTCTGGTTTTAGTCTAATTCATTAATAAAATAGAAAAGAGCAAACACAGCAGTAAAAAAACAGAAATACAACAATAAAAATACGGTCCGGTTTTGTGGATTTGAATGTGGAAATTTAAATTATACAAATGTGGAAGCACTGAAGGAACCAGATTTTGTCCTGTTATTTTAAGGCTTTTAAGGAAATGTAGAAAGAGGAAATGATTCAGGCCGTATGACGTAATGTGTTCTATTTTTATTCTTTAAAGTTCAAAGGGTTTATAGTTGTGAAAAGGACATATGCAAAAACTACAGCTACAATAGAAAATATTTTTCTCATCTGATTTTAGGTTAAGTTGTGTTCACAGCACAGCCCGAGGAAGGAATTTCATCTTCCAGGTCGCACAATAGCTATTACATCTTTGTTGCTCTAGTGCTTACCTGTTGTAATGGAACATCTAAAATATGTGTGCTGGAGGATATGCCAGATTTTTCCTTTGGTTTTGATTTATCCCTTAAGCATTATTTTGTGATATGCTATGTACTTTTGATATTTTGCGTGTTACTGGCTTCTTTCTTACTCTGTCCTTTATTCTCTGCTTCCACTG
>NW_009194900.1:0-5701 GCF_000690835.1 Fulmarus glacialis | reverse complement strand
TGAGAGGTGGAATGTCATGCTGGTTTGTGTTCAAGATTGATGATGAAATCTTTGCTCTTTTAAGTGACTTCTATATGAAATAAATGACTCTTGTTTGTTCCAGGTGTAAATTGCTGCCCCCTTCTGTACGCAAAGCTGTGTACAAGTTGTCATATGCTTGCATTATGTTTAAGGGAGGGGGGGCGGGGGGAGAAACGGCTTTTGTTCTGGTTTCAAAGAGGTGATATTGGCAAGTCTAGAACTTCCAAAGACTTTTTAACATAGTGTGTGTGTAGATTCGTGTGTGTGTTTCTAATACTCTTTGGAAAAGTAATTGAAGATTTCCTGCTAATCTTCTTTGGGTATATTCTCAGCAAAACAGAACACAGTTTTTTAAGGAGAAAGCATGTACTTGTAGATGAAGAAAATAGAGCATAAATATATTGTTCTGATGAATTGATACTTACAGGATATGACAGCTAGAGATTTGCTACAGCAAAGGTATACTCTTCCTAATGGAGACACTGCTTGGAGACCATCGCCACTTGTTACTGCTGCCCTGGAAGGAAAGCTTGTTATTCTTGATGGCATTCATCGAATTAACCCTGGCACTCTAGCTGTACTTCAAAGGTCAGGATGTAAGCACAGATAAGTTGGGTGCGCGTGATCTGTTTACTGAGCACATGCATACTGAGAAATTAAGTTACTTCTGGTGAATATGACTTTATAACTTCAAGAATACTCAAAAGATCAAGCTAAGCATTGAAGTTTCATAGAATATGTGATGTTCAGTCTTTACATACTTCAAAGCAGAAGCAATTCTTTCATGGTCTTTGCAAGTCTGTGTAATAATGCAGGAAATTTCAGCTCTTTGTAAATACAGAATGTAAATCTGAATTGAAGAATGAGCTAGATTTTACTCTAAACTTATGGAATCTAAAAATTAGTAATATTTGCGCAATGATTTGAAAATGCAAGATGTCAGAAAATGTTTAAAATACTTTGAATGCATTCTGCTTCTAAATAAAATGTGATCATTACAGTTATGTGTAAAAGCATACTTTATATTGATTGCAAAGAACTCTTTCTAAACATTATTTCATAATTCAATAAAAAATAAATTAAACTTTGCAGAACAGAAGTAGTAATAGCAAATACTATGTTAATAATAATCTATACTGTCAGGTCAAATTTTTCTGCTATTTCATGTGCCTGCATCGTATACTGCCTTTTGCAAACTTAAAGGACATCACCAGCTTTAAAAGCAGGTTGTAGCAAAAACATTTGCTGCCTTCTTTTATTATATATATACACATATGGGGCAGAAGAGAGCATTACGCTTGCTTGTTTTTTTCCTTTTTAATCAGTTTAGCTTTGCCTTCTGATTTTTCTTCTGACATGCATGCATTATATCTAATCAACTTTTGCATAAAAAAAATAAAAGCTGCGTCTGTATGTATGTTAATTATTAAAGCCAACTGAAATACATTGCTCCAAGAAACAAAACAGAAGTACATTACTTGGTGCAAGTACAACAAAATGGCTCTTTCATGCCGTTTATGCACACTCTACTGGTAAGACACAATTTTTTATTTTTCATTTTCTTACCGTATCTATTTAAACTAAGTTGACTAACTGACTGTGTGCTGAAACTGTTTACTTATGCATTTATTTTACCTTCACACCTGGATGCATCTTAAATTGGTATAACTTTTTCTTTTTACTATGACCTATGTTGACTGAGGTAGCTTTTAAAAAAAGCATTAGTTGATACAAGTATTTTAAAAAGTAATCAAAGACTAGATAAACCTTATTCTTTATTTTCAAACAGGCTAATACATGACAGAGAACTGACTCTCTATGATGGCACCAGATTGTTAAGGGAGGATAGATACCAAAACTTAAAAGAAGAATTACAGATCTCTGATGAGAAACTACAGGAAAGGTAAAGTGTTCATCTACGACTATAGAATGCAAACATCATTTCATCGTGTAAAGAGCTTAATCTCCTTTTTTTTTGGACAAAAACATCATGCAAAATGCTTCACTATTAAATTGATACCTTCTAATCACTAAGAGAAACATATTTTAAACATCAGTTTCCTCATGAGCTTTTTTTCTTTTTGTGGCATGGGAAAATTATATCCTATTTAGAGTGGTTGAACTAAAAGGAAAACATTCAATATCCTTTAACAGAAGGAGTTAGAAATTGAAGAGAAATTATAAATAGATAAAAACATAGATATAAAGGTATATAATAGTTAATTTTGGAACAGTTTATTAAGAGTGTTGGAGAATAAAGCTAAATTGAAGTTAAATACAACTTGTTACTTTATTTTGACTCATTAGCTAGAAATCTGGTATTTAATTTACATCTAATATGGAGCAGGAAATCCTAAGGATGGGTTGGGACTCATTATGCTTATTCTTTTTGTTTCTTCACTTCCACTTGTCTGCTAGAAACATTCCACAGATAGAAATGTTTTCGAGTCCTCTGAGGCCATGCTTGATACGTAGTCAAACCCTGCTGACCAATTCTAGTTAATGGGGGGGATATTGTTGGGTGTACGTCAAAACAAATGCAATCTAATATTCAGTAATATATAAGGAGGTAAACATACTGTCATTCTTAAATGGCTCTAACCTCTGAAAAAACAGGTGAAGTTTTACGTCAGATGTCCGTGCTCATATTTACACTGCAGGGTGTGCATATGCCTAAACTTTGAAGAGGCCTTATCAGTTATAGTAGGGATGAATTCATGATGTGCCACCCCATTTCTCTCAATTGTCTTGCTGAATATGATTTTTTTCTTTGACCTCCTTCATAGTCCACCCTTTAGAAAAGCTGTTTTTCTTTTACTGCCTGGTTATTTTGTTATTTCTGGTTCCCTTTGGATCCAAAACACTGTGGTTTTAAAAAAACCCAAAAAACCAGAAAAACAAAAACCAACCAACCAAACAAAAAAACGCACAAAAAACCCCCAACAAAACAAACTTTATTATAAGTCTTCCATAGCATTTATTTTGATTTTTTTTTTGTAGGTACAGTGTAATCTAGGTTTACTTGTTGCAAATTGTATTATGGCTGCTGAGGCCATACACCCAGCTAGATGGGAGTTTCCTGCATTTGTTTTATTTGGGTGAAGAACTAGCTATCAGGATTTTAAGCCCAGACTTTGAAAAGAGAAGCAAAAAACCTCCAAGGATCCATCTTGGATGGTATCCCAACTTTGCATTGGACTTTGTACTTCAAAATACGTCTAGTCATTGTGTGAGTCTCCTGCTGACCAAGGTCTTGTCCAAGGTGCCTTCAGGCAGAATGGCTGTGCTGTTTTGCTTACTGCATGGTACCCTTTAGTTCATGCCAATATACTCCAAAAACCTAGACAATTCATCACACGTTCATCTTCAGTATGGCTGCTCTTCCTGGATCAAATCTCTCTTACAAGAAGAGAGCTTTACATCTGGATTCTATGTCTCTCTCTTTGTTCTATGGCTGTTTTGACAGTTGATTCCCTTATAACCTTCATTATCTGTTAGACCATGAGAACTGTCCAAGCTGTCGTCTTTAATTGCACACCCATCTTCTTACTCTGCCACCTCTGTACACACTTTCCTTCCCTTCAGTGTCATTGAGTAACCTTTTGGTTCCACTGTTCAGTGCTAATTGTACATTGCTTTTAACTACTTTGGAGGCTCCAAAAGTCTTTTTCTGGCTTTCCTTGTGAGGCCGTCCCCCTTTCCTTCAGATTGCCATGTACTGCTTTTATCTAGCCACCTTAATATTTTGCAACATAGTGTACTGTGAATTGCTAAGCTCTAAATTATCTATTTGACTGCCAGTGAACTTTTGCCCTCTAATCCATAAATGAGGGGTGTCTGTCATCTTAGACAGGAATACATTTCTAATTAGTACTTGATCTTAACAAACAAACAGAAACCCCACTGTATAGGCATTCTTGCATCTGGAAGCTCAGTGTGACCATTTAGCACCATCTTGGATACAGATGAAAATTCTCGGTACCAAATTAGCTGAAGTCCATTATGCTGAGAATCCCATCTTCTCCCAGGTGAAACATTCAATCTGGCCCTTGTTCAACTTTCTTCTATACTGACTTATTCAAAAGAAGCCAGGGTAAAGTAATGCAAACACGTATCCGCTTCTTTGGTTTTGGCTATGGGCTTCTTTGGCATCAGTGAACCACTCCACTGTAGAGAGGGCACTGTTCTCGTCAGCCCTTGAGGAACTGAAGGTGTTCCAGGACCTCATCCTGGTTTTGGTCCCTTACATATTCTGAAAACATCACTACCTTTCTCTGGCTCCAGGATGCGATGTCAATAGTTGCTCTTTGATTCCAGGACTGCATTCCTCCCTGCTGCTCATCGTTTTCAGCAGCAGTTACCTGTCACTGCAAGCTTCAGTACCTTCCAGTGCTGCAGAATGGCTGTGCAGAATTAGCCCTTCTCTCCAGACACCTTCTCATCAAATGATATCTAGGGTACTGACAGCTGATTTAATCACAGACTAAGAAAACACGATGGTGCTAACCATCCCTCATTTGCCTGCAAAAGATTGCCTTGTGGAGATGTTATATAGAATATGTTGTACCTTGAATTTATTAGTGGATTGGCTGGGCAAATTCTTACTTCTAAATCGTGATTGGCAGATGCTTTCCATATCAATGAGAAATGTTGTCTTTTTTGCTGTGTGTCAATGGCTGTGGCTAGCGGCCTTAGCTATATTTCTGATGTTGGAGTAAGACGAAAAGAGAGCTTAACTTATCCTGATTTACAGGATTTGGCTAAAGTAATTTCAGTATGGTTGCTCTTTGCCAGGACTGCAGAATATACGCTGTAGTTCCCAGTTCTGCTGGGACTGAATCTGGGATGTTTGATGAGTGACACGTTAAGACTACTGTTAATTTTCCAATAAGGGAGTTCCCTGTGTGAAGTGGTTTCAAGTTTTGTTTGAATCAGGAGATTATTGTGACTTTTTTTTCCTAAATCCCACTCATTCAGCCTCGATTCTCATTTGTATATTGGGAATCAATATGGTACATAGAATACATATTAAGTTACAAAAGTAACTTTTAATTTTGTTATTAACCTTTTTATTATCTACCTGATCTCATGTACTAACATAGTTCTTATGTGAAACAGAGGAAGAGGAAAAAAAATACTGAGAGGCACATCAATGATTCAGTGGAAGTGCGTGACAGAGTTTTAAATGTCTAAGCAGTCAGGCAGGACCTAAAGGAATGCCCTGGTTTCGGCTGGGATAGAGTTAATTTTCTTTCTAGTAGCTGGTGTGGTGCTATGTTTTGGGTTTGATATGAGAGGAATGTTGATGGCACATTGATGCTTTAGTTGTTGCTAAGTAGTGCTTACACTGGTGAGGGCTTTTTGGCTTCCCATGGAGAGTTTTAAATGTCTAAGCAGTCAGGCAGGACCTAAAGGAATGCCCTGGTTTCGGCTGGGATAGAGTTAATTTTCTTTCTAGTAGCTGGTGTGGTGCTATGTTTTGGGTTTGATATGAGAGGAATGTTGATGGCACATTGATGCTTTAGTTGTTGCTAAGTAGTGCTTACACTGGTGAGGGCTTTTTGGCTTCCCATGGTGGGCTGGGTGCACGAGAAGCTGGGAGGGAGCATAGCCAGGACAGCTGACCCAACTGGCCAATGGGGTATTTCATACCATATGACATCATGCTTAGTATGTAAAC
>NW_009194899.1:1923-2377 GCF_000690835.1 Fulmarus glacialis | reverse complement strand
ATGGGCATGGCCTGGGGTCCCTGGGGGGAGATCCTCCAGGAGACAGCTCGGCTGCAGCTTCAGGAGGACACCAGCACCGAGGGAGACCTTGCCCTGGTGCTTGCACGGCGCTGGCTGAGGTCTCCTCGCCAGGTCAGCCCGGCCGCGGCCCGGCCCAACTCACCTGGCTTCTGGCTAATGGTGCAGGGCGGCGCGGGGGCTGCAGAGCCCTGGGATTCCCCTTGGGTTTATGCCTCCGTCGTGGCTCTGAGAGTGAGTGATTGAAGTGCAGGGTGGTAACGGGCCCTTGATGCTGCTTTTAAGGAGTTACGAGGGGGATGGACCTCCTGCAGCTGGCCTTCCATGGGGGGGACCTGCCTGCGGCGTGGGTGCACCCCCCTCAAAATGCTTTCCAGCTTATTGCAGTGCGGAGCTGTCGGGTGTTGGCAAGGCTCGGCTGGAAAGGCCCAAAACA